>NC_134493.1:25381521-25492434 GCF_040206685.1 Ascaphus truei | reverse complement strand
GGTTTTTGTCACTTTTTTTACTCACCATAACTTAACTCAGTATTATGGTTTGGCCTATCCCATAAGCCTCTCTTGCATTCCCAGTAAAATCAACCCCACACTGATGAGACCCATCAAGGTCGAAACAGCTGTCTGTGGGTGGTTTTCTGGGTATGCACCTTAACCCTGGCTGTGCTCAAAGCTGTGACCATGCAGCAAGCTTAAGCCTATAGGGAACCATGTTAAAAATGGTTATTGAGGCAAAAAGTGACACTGTGTGCTCATTTGCATGTCATTTCCCAGAATCCCTTGCTGCAGTGGAAGTGCTGTATGCTGGGTGATAATGGGGAAAGGCGGGGTTGCAGACCTGCCTAAGACATGCAGATGAGCATACAGCTATATTTGCATATTTGCTTTCCTGTGGAGGGTTTTTGTCACTTTTTTTACTCACCATAACTTAACTCAGTATTATGGTTTGGCCTATCCCATAAGCCTCTCTTGCATTCCCAGTAAAATCAACCCCACACTGATGAGACCCATCAAGGTCGAAACAGCTGTCTGTGGGTGGTTTTCTGGGTATGCACCTTAACCCTGGCTGTGCTCAAAGCTGTGACCATGCAGCAAGCTTAAGCCTATAGGGAACCATGTTAAAAATGGTTATTGAGGCAAAAAGTGACACTGTGTGCTCATTTGCATGTCATTTCCCAGAATCCCTTGCTGCAGTGGAAGTGCTGTATGCTGGGTGATAATGGGGAAAGGCGGGTTGCAGACCTGCCTAAGACATGCAGATGAGCATACAGCTATATTTGCATATTTGCTTTCCTGTGGAGGGTTTTTGTCACTTTTTTTACTCACCATAACTTAACTCAGTATTATATATATATATATATATATATATATATATATATATATATATATATATATATATATATATATATATATATATATATATATATATATATATGGTACAGATAGATGTTGTACACATTGCAAAGTGTTGCAATACTATCATTTTCAAATAGTTAAAAAGGTGTCCAGAATGAGATTTTAATAAGCTTGTGGCCCTTGTACTACTACGAAAAGGTTTCTGATCTGGCACTTTGAGAATTGGTTGAAGAGCCCCAATATATGAGTTTTACTCCACGTTGGTATCTTGCCCCCCCGAGCATGTCCAGCTCTTTAATAAATATAATAAAAATTTAGTGTTAAAAATGATAGTTTTAGCTTCTGATGTTACCATGGACTAGAGAGCAGCTCTTTTTTAAGCTCCCGGACATTAAATAATCTAATATTTCAAATGCTTAAATCTCCCGGACGAATCAGATTAAAAAAAATAAAGACCAAGTTGGGAAGTGCAAGATTACAGTATATCTCAAAGTAAAATGATGGTCAGTATGGGTCAGTATGGATTGCGGTGTTAATAAACATCCTTCAAACCAGTTTGCTGTACATATAGTGTTTTACATGCACGAATTCCACTGAAGATGAGGAAAATCAGTATTTTGTAGCTTATTATTAATAGGAGTATCCAGCCCAGTTCCCCAAACCAAGCGCGATGACCTGATTGAGTACAACAATGCGATGGAATTTCAATACGGGAAAGAGTCATTGGGTTGGAATGTTATGACATAGCTACATAGCTGATGCACTTACAGAAAAGATTACGTTTACTTTCAGTAAAGAATGTAAATGACGTTCGTTCTAGATAATAAACAACGCGGTGAAACCAGAACATTATCTGGATCAACACTTGTCCATTGGAATAGCAGCTGCTGGTGTCACCAGTCTGCCAAATCTTTATTCTGATTCCATCATACAGGTGCAGCCACGAGTATCCGAACACTTGCCTTGGAAAATCTGGGGCAATACCCCAGTAATGCTGCAACATTTCTGCTGACAGACTAATGGCCCGTCGGATTAACACAGCGGGGGTCCCTGGCAGTCACATTCAAACTGACCAGGGGTCCCCTGCTGTGTTAATCCGATGGGCCATTAGTCTTTCTTCAGAAATGTCAGAGAAATGTTGCAGCATTACTGGGAGATTGCCATAGATTTTTCAAAGCAGTGTTAGAATACTCGTAGCTGCATCTGTAGCATGACAACCAACCTATAAACTTTACTACACAAAACGGCATTGTCTTTTCAACAATCTGTTTACAAGAAATTATTATCTGCCGTGCTTCTAGATACCACACAGATTTAGTTTTCCGGATAATATAAACTCCATCCAAAAATAAATATATTCTTCCCAATAAAAGTTATTCCTGCTGCAGGCTGTTCAGGGGAAATGCTTTTGCAAGGATGCAAAACGTGTCATTACGACATGTGTTCTTCCCGTAAATGTTTCAAAAGAACAAACAATTGAGGGCTGAAAACGAAACAATAATTCAAAGGAAAGAAAACCTTTCTCCCTGGCCCCTTTCTCAATGGACTTGGATAAAGATCAAATATGCCAGACTGGACCCCATGTGTAGATGACACATTTTGCCAGGAAAAGGCAAATTGAATTGTATATATTATATTGACGTTACTGGTATGTCAGGCTGATAACAAATCTCTGACCTCACTTGTCTAGTTGTTTTGTTTAATAATGTAGTGGTTTCTGGGGATAGACTAAAATGTTTAATGTGGAAAACGTTTAATGTGGATTAATGTGGCAAGACATACACCAATTGACTTCAAACTTGGCACAGAACATGCTTTGCACTCCCCCAAACTGTCCATAAAATTTCATGTTTTTTGATAACATGCACCGCAAATTATGTACATTAATCACTATCCGAAAGTGGAAAATGCTTACCTTAAACGCGTTTATTGTGAATCTAGGAGTCAAAACATACAGTGATTCATTTAAAACTTGCCACATGAGCTGCTGTATACTGCCCACAACTATCCTGAAAATTACAAAGTGTTTGCTAGCACACACAGCAAATTGTTTACATTATGCACTCTCAGGAGGGCCCAGTATCTCATATGGAAATGCGTAACTTTAATTAAATTACATTAAAATTTGGCAGAACCCATACTTTACACGGCCCGCAACTATCCTGAAATTTACATGGCTTTTGCTGACATACACAGCAAATTATTAACGTTAACCAGTTGCTGAAGGACAACAGTCTAAAACGATTAATGTGGAAAAACGTTTAATGTGGATTAATGTGGCAACACATACACCAATTGCCTTCAAACTTGGCACAGTACATGCTTTGCACTCCCCCAAACTGTCCTGCAAATTTCATGGCTTTTGAGAATATGCACTGCAAATTATTCACATTAACCAGTTTCTGGAAGTGGAAAATGGATACCAAACGTGCTTAATATTAATTAAAGTGTTAAAACTTAATCCGATTAGCTTCCAACTTGGCACATGATGTACTGTATACTGCCTACAACTATCCTGAATATTTAAACGTGTTTGCTCACACACACTGCAAATTATTTACATTTATTTTGCTGCACGAATCATAAACTATCTTTTGAACTTGATACTGTGTCTGCACCAGAATACAAATTCCACAGAGGATGCAAGAACTGAAAAATTACCAAACAAAAGGTTTATTTACTTCACACCCTGATAACATTACTTTGTTTAGAACAGGCAGTCCTCATTTTACAACGCTTTGCTTTTCAACGAATGGCTTATCCAACGCTAGGCAATGCATACCTATATTCATTTTTACAACGCCAAAACAGCTTATACAACGATCTTACGACGCTTTCCAAAGTTGTTAATGTTTGTGTATATAATAATATCTTAAAATATTCTCTTATATATTATATTATGATATATATATATATATATATATATATATAATACAGCATATACTATATGATTTACGTGTGTGCTGCATATCTTATTGCCTGCGTAAAATAATTGGTGTATTTTACTGTTAAAAATGCCTTCAGGAACGGAACCATTCATTCAAACAGTGTTCCATATGGGAAAAAGTGTTTCGCTTTATGACGTTTTGCTATCCAACGCCATTTTGAGTAACGCCTTGTGTCTGAGAACCGAGGACTGCCTGTATCAGAGACTTGTAAACAAACTGTGGTTCATTAAATAACATTTAGATCCCAATACATATTCCTCACAGAGATCAAAATAGGGGAATTTCTGACCTATCCACCATTTATGATAGATCAGATATATTTCTAGGTAATCCCATCAATTTAATAGCAACACACATAATTTATTTTAAGCATACACTGCAAATAATTTACTTTAAGTTTGTTACCAAGGACAATTGATTACAAGAATGCTTTTGATGCAGGAATCATAAACTATCTTTTGAACTTGATACTGTGTCTGCACCAGTATACAAATTACAATGAGGCTGCAATAACTGAGAAATTAACCAACAAAAGGTTTATTAACTTCACACCCTGATAACATAACTTTGTTTAGTATCAGAGACTTGTAAACAAACTGTGGTTCATTAAATAACATTTAGATCCCAATACATATTCCTCACAGAGATCAAAATAGGGGAATTTCTGACCTATCCACCATTTATGATAGATCAGATATATTTCTAGGTAATCCCATCAATTTAATAGCAACACACATAATTTAGTTTGAGCATTCTTAGTCAACCAATCAAAACCTCCTAGATGTTATTTTATGGGTTTGGGAAACACATTTATACCACATACACAGTATTAGTTATTTAACAAGAGAGGAGAGAGAAGGAGATTTTAGAGAAAGCTATTTCAATTCCAATAGACATCAGAGAAGGTAATTATGATCATAATTCTTGTGCACTTGTAAATCTGTATATATCTGTGTTTTATATTAATGTATGTTTAGATAGGAGGAACTGTATTATATTGTTAGGCCTGTAATAAGTACAAACCATATAAGGAAGTATAATAGTACAACCGTGGAATAGTTAAATGTTGTTGCTGTTATAATTAAATACTGTTTATATAATTGAAGCTCTATATCGTTTAGTAAACTCTCATAACCAGGGTGTGCATGTGTGAATGTTATTCCTATTGGAACCCATATCTATACATTCATTTCTTTAAATAAGATTTTTGCCAATATTATTATATTAATTCTTATAAGCCAGTAATACTTGTATCTTTTGTAAAAATTATTAATGTGGATTAATGTGCCAACACGTACACCAATTGCCTTCAAATTTGGCACAGTATATGCTTTGCACTCCCTCCCCCAAGCTGTGCTGCAAATGTCATGGCTGTTGATAACATGCACTGCAAATTATTCACATTAAGCAGTTTCTGTAGGACAACTGTCTAAAACGCTTAATGTGAAAAATTCTTAATGTGGATTAATGTACCAACACATACACCAATTGCCTTCAAATTTGACACAGTATATGCTTTGCACTCCCCCAAGCTGTCCTGCAAATGTCATGGCTGTTGATAACATGCACTGCAAATTATTCACATTAAGCAGTTTCTGTAGGACAACTGTCTAAAATGCATGATGTGAAAAATTATTAATGTGGATTAACGTACCAACACATACACCAATTGCCTTCAAATTTGGCACAGTATATGCTTTGCACTCCACCAAGCTGTCCTGCAAATGTCATGGCTGTTGCTAACATGCACTGCAAATTATTCACATTAAGCAGTTTCTGTAGGACAACTGTCTAAAATGCTTAATGTGAAAAATTCTTAATGTGGATTAATGTACCAACACATACACCAATTGCCTTCAAATTTGGCACAGTATATGCTTTGCACTCCACCAAGCTGTGCTGCAAATGTCATGGCTGTTGATAACATGCACTGCAAATTATTCACATTAAGCAGTTTCTGTAGGACAACTGTCTAAAATGCATGATGTGAAAAAGTATTAATGTGGATTAATGTGCCAACACATACACCAGTTGCCTTCAAATTTGGCACAGTATATGCTTTGCACTCCACCAAGCTGTCCTGCAAATGTCATGGCTGTTAATAACATGCACTGCAAATTATTCAAATTAAGCAGTTTCTGTAGGACAACTGTCTAAAATGCTTAATCTGAAAAATTCTTAATGTGGATTAATGTACCAACACATACACCAATTGCCTTCAAATTTGGCACAGTATATGCTTTGCACTCCCCCAAGCTGTGCTGAAAATGTCATGGCTGTTGATAACATGCACTGCAAATTATTCACATTAAGCAGTTTCTGTAGGACAACTGTCTAAAATGCATGATGTGAAAAATTATTAATGTGGATTAATGTGCCAACACATACACCAGTTGCCTTCAAATTTGGCACAGTATATGCTTTGCACTCCACCAAGCTGTCCTGCAAATGTCATGGCTGTTAATAACATGCACTGCAAATTATTCAAATTAAGCAGTTTCTGTAGGACAACTGTCTAAAATGCTTAATCTGAAAAATTCTTAATGTGGATTAATGTACCAACACATACACCAATTGCCTTCAAATTTGGCACAGTATATGCTTTGCACTCCCCCAAGCTGTGCTGAAAATGTCATGGCTGTTGATAACATGCACTGCAAATTATTCACATTAAGCAGTTTCTGTAGGACAACTGTCTAAAATGCATGATGTGAAAAATTATTAATGTGGATTAATGTGCCAACACATACACCAATTGCCTTCAAATTTGGCACAGTATATGCTTTGCACTCCACCAAGCTGTCCTGCAAATGTCATGGCTGTTGATAACATGCACTGCAAATTATTCACATTAAGCAGTTTCTGTAGGACAACTGTCTAAAATGCTTAATCTGAAAAATTCTTAATGTGGATTAATGTACCAACACATACACCAATTGCCTTCAAATTTGGCACAGTATATGCTTTGCACTCCACCAAGCTGTGCTGCAAATGTCATGGCTGTTGATAACATGCACTGCAAATTATTCACATTAAGCAGTTTCTGTAGGACAACTGTCTAAAATGCATGATGTGAAAAATTATTAATGTGGATTAACGTACCAACACATACACCAATTGCCTTCAAATTTGGCACAGTATATGCTTTGCACTCCACCAAGCTGTCCTGCAAATGTCATGGCTGTTGCTAACATGCACTGCAAATTATTCACATTAAGCAGTTTCTGTAGGACAACTGTCTAAAATGCTTAATGTGAAAAATTCTTAATGTGGATTAATGTACCAACACATACACCAATTGCCTTCAAATTTGGCACAGTATATGCTTTGCACTCCCCCAAGCTGTGCTGCAAATGTCATGGCTGTTGATAACATGCACTGCAAATTATTCACATTAAGCAGTTTCTGTAGGACAACTGTCTAAAATGCATGATGTGAAAAAGTATTAATGTGGATTAATGTACCAACACATACACCAATTGCCTTCAAATTTGGCACAGTATATGCTTTGCACTCCCCCAAGCTGTGCTGCAAATGTCATGGCTGTTGATAACATGCACTGCAAATTATTCACATTAAGCAGTTTCTGTAGGACAACTGTCTAAAATGCATGATGTGAAAAAGTATTAATGTGGATTAATGTGCCAACACATACACCAGTTGCCTTCAAATTTGGCACAGTATATGCTTTGCACTCCACCAAGCTGTCCTGCAAATGTCATGGCTGTTGATAACATGCACTGCAAATTATTCACATTAAGCAGTTTCTGTAGGACAACTGTCTAAAATGCTTAATCTGAAAAATTCTTAATGTGGATTAATGTACCAACACATACACCAATTGCCTTCAAATTTGGCACAGTATATGCTTTGCACTCCACCAAGCTGTGCTGCAAATGTCATGGCTGTTGATAACATGCACTGCAAATTATTCACATTAAGCAGTTTCTGTAGGACAACTGTCTAAAATGCATGATGTGAAAAAGTATTAATGTGGATTAATGTGCCAACACATACACCAGTTGCCTTCAAATTTGGCACAGTATATGCTTTGCACTCCACCAAGCTGTCCTGCAAATGTCATGGCTGTTAATAACATGCACTGCAAATTATTCAAATTAAGCAGTTTCTGTAGGACAACTGTCTAAAATGCTTAATCTGAAAAATTCTTAATGTGGATTAATGTACCAACACATACACCAATTGCCTTCAAATTTGGCACAGTATATGCTTTGCACTCCACCAAGCTGTGCTGCAAATGTCATGGCTGTTGATAACATGCACTGCAAATTATTCACATTAAGCAGTTTCTGTAGGACAACTGTCTAAAATGCATGATGTGAAAAAGTATTAATGTGGATTAATGTGCCAACACATACACCAGTTGCCTTCAAATTTGGCACAGTATATGCTTTGCACTCCACCAAGCTGTCCTGCAAATGTCATGGCTGTTAATAACATGCACTGCAAATTATTCAAATTAAGCAGTTTCTGTAGGACAACTGTCTAAAATGCTTAATCTGAAAAATTCTTAATGTGGATTAATGTACCAACACATACACCAATTGCCTTCAAATTTGGCACAGTATATGCTTTGCACTCCCCCAAGCTGTGCTGCAAATGTCATGGCTGTTGATAACATGCACTGCAAATTATTCACATTAAGCAGTTTCTGTAGGACAACTGTCTAAAATGCATGATGTGAAAAATTATTAATGTGGATTAATGTGCCAACACATACACCAATTGCCTTCAAATTTGGCACAGTATATGCTTTGCACTCCACCAAGCTGTCCTGCAAATGTCATGGCTGTTGATAACATGCACTGCAAATTATTCACATTAAGCAGTTTCTGTAGGACAACTGTCTAAAATGCTTAATGTGAAAAATTCTTAATGTGGATTAATGTGCCAACACATACACCAATTGCCTTCAAATTTGGCACAGTATATGCTTTGCACTCCCCCAAGCTGTGCTGCAAATGTCATGGCTGTTGATAACATGCACTGCAAATTTTTCACATTAAGCATTTTAGACAGTTGTCCTACAGAAACTGCTTAATGTGAATAATTTGCAGTGCATGTTATCAACAGCCATGACATTTGCAGGACAGCTTGGTGGAGTGCAAAGCATATACTGTGCCAAATTTGAAGGCAATTGGTGTATGTGTTGGCACATTAATCCACATTAATAATTTTTCACATCATGCATTTTAGACAGTTGTCCTACAGAAACTGCTTAATGTGAATAATTTGCAGTGCATGTTATCAACAGCCATGACATTTGCAGCACAGCTTGGGGGAGTGCAAAGCATATACTGTGCCAAATTTTAAGGCAATTGGTGTATGTGTTGGTACATTAATCCACATTAAGAATTTTTCACATTAAGCGTTTTAGACAGTTGTCCTACAGAAACTGCTTAATGTGAATAATTTGCAGTGCATGTTATCAACAGCCATGACATTTGCAGCACAGCTTGGGGGAGTGCAAAGCATATACTGTGCCAAATTTTAAGGCAATTGGTGTATGTGTTGGTACATTAATCCACATTAATAATTTTTCACATCATGCATTTTAGACAGTTGTCCTACAGAAACTGCTTAATGTGAATAATTTGCAGTGCATGTTATCAACAGCCATGACATTTGCAGCACAGCTTGGGGGAGTGCAAAGCATATACTGTGCCAAATTTTAAGGCAATTGGTGTATGTGTTGGCACATTAATCCACATTAATAATTTTTCACATCATGCATTTTAGACAGTTGTCCTACAGAAACTGCTTAATGTGAATAATTTGCAGTGCATGTTATCAACAGCCATGACATTTGCAGCACAGCTTGGGGGAGTGCAAAGCATATACTGTGCCAAATTTTAAGGCAATTGGTGTATGTGTTGGTACATTAATCCACATTAATAATTTTTCACATCATGCATTTTAGACAGTTGTCCTACAGAAACTGCTTAATGTGAATAATTTGCAGTGCATGTTATCAACAGCCATGACATTTGCAGCACAGCTTGGGGGAGTGCAAAGCATATACTGTGCCAAATTTTAAGGCAATTGGTGTATGTGTTGGTACATTAATCCACATTAAGAATTTTTCACATTAAGCATTTTAGACAGTTGTCCTACAGAAACTGCTTAATGTGAATAATTTGCAGTGCATGTTATCAACAGCCATGACATTTGCAGGACAGCTTGGTGGAGTGCAAAGCATATACTGTGCCAAATTTGAAGGCAATTGGTGTATGTGTTGGTACATTAATCCACATTAAGAATTTTTCACATTAAGCGTTTTAGACAGTTGTCCTACAGAAACTGCTTAATGTGAATAATTTGCAGTGCATGTTATCAACAGCCATGACATTTGCAGCACAGCTTGGGGGAGTGCAAAGCATATACTGTGCCAAATTTGAAGGCAATTGGTGTATGTGTTGGTACATTAATCCACATTAATAATTTTTCACATCATGCATTTTAGACAGTTGTCCTACAGAAACTGCTTAATGTGAATAATTTGCAGTGCATGTTATCAACAGCCATGACATTTGCAGCACAGCTTGGGGGAGTGCAAAGCATATACTGTGCCAAATTTTAAGGCAATTGGTGTATGTGTTGGTACATTAATCCACATTAAGAATTTTTCACATTAAGCATTTTAGACAGTTGTCCTACAGAAACTGCTTAATGTGAATAATTTGCAGTGCATGTTATCAACAGCCATGACATTTGCAGGACAGCTTGGTGGAGTGCAAAGCATATACTGTGCCAAATTTGAAGGCAATTGGTGTATGTGTTGGTACATTAATCCACATTAAGAATTTTTCACATTAAGCGTTTTAGACAGTTGTCCTACAGAAACTGCTTAATGTGAATAATTTGCAGTGCATGTTATCAACAGCCATGAAATTTGCAGGACAGTTTGGGGGAGTGCAAAGCATGTACTGTGCCAAGTTTGAAGGCAATTGGTGTATGTGTTGCCACATTAATCCACATTAAACGTTTTTCCACATTAATCGTTTTAGACTGTTGTCCTTCAGCAACTGGTTAACGTTAATAATTTGCTGTGTATGTCAGCAAAAGCCATGTAAATTTCAGGATAGTTGCGGGCCGTGTAAAGTATGGGTTCTGCCAAATTTTAATGTAATTTAATTAAAGTTACGCATTTCCATATGAGATACTGGGCCCTTCTGAGAGTGCATAATGTAAACAATTTGCTGTGTGTGCTAGCAAACACTTTGTAATTTTCAGGATAGTTGTGGGCAGTATACAGCAGCTCATGTGGCAAGTTTTAAATGAATCACTGTATGTTTTGACTCCTAGATTCACAATAAACGCGTTTAAGGTAAGCATTTTCCACTTTCGGATAGTGATTAATGTACATAATTTGCGGTGCATGTTATCAAAAAACATGAAATTTTATGGACAGTTTGGGGGAGTGCAAAGCATGTTCTGTGCCAAGTTTGAAGTCAATTGGTGTATGTCTTGCCACATTAATCCACATTAAACGTTTTCCACATTAAACATTTTAGTCTATCCCTGGTTTCTGCACTGTGTATAATACAGATGGCCTGTATACTTGATGAATAACTTTTCCAACACAATACATTCATTTTTGTTCTTGCTGAATTACAGCATTGTCCTGTTGGCGCAAATCCCCAGGAGTAGGGTTTCCGCCTATGGCAGGGCTGAAACTGGTTCTCCAAAGGGGCCAGGTCAGAAAACATTTAGGAGTAGAAGGGCCACAACCATTATTATAATGTCATTTTAGATGCATTTAAAACTTGAAAAGTATTTTGCAATTATGTACAACATCTGTACGTATATATATATATATACTAGCTGATATACCCGGCGTTGCCCGGGCGTGGAAGGGCAGGGGGCATGGAGTGGAAGGGGGGGGCAAAGGGCAGGGGGGGGGC
The DNA here is from genome assembly GCF_040206685.1 of Ascaphus truei. Taxonomy (NCBI): domain Eukaryota; kingdom Metazoa; phylum Chordata; class Amphibia; order Anura; family Ascaphidae; genus Ascaphus; species Ascaphus truei. The sequence continues at coordinate 25,480,697 of NC_134493.1, read as the reverse complement.
AAAGGGCAGGGGGGGGGGGAAAAGGGCAGGGAGGGGGGGGCAAAGGGCAGGGAGGGGGGGACTCAATCCCCCCCACACACTCAATCCCCCCCACACACACTCAATCCCCCCCCCCCACACACACACACAATCCCCCCCCACCCCACACACACACACACACACACACACTCTCTCTCTCTCAATCCCCCCCACCCCCCCCCACACACACTCAATCCCCCCCCACACACACACTCAATCACTCCCCCCCACCCCCACCACCAACACACACACACTTAATCAGTCCACAATTTCACCTGGGGGGGCGACATGCTCCGATCCCCCAACCCCCCATGCTGCTGAAAACGGGAAGCAGACAGGAAGAGAAGGAGGGCTTGTCTGTGTGCAGAGAGAAGCCCCGCCCCCTCTGCAAGACACAGACATAAAAGCAGCAGCACGGATCTTCTGGCCCCGCCCCCTCTGCAGGCCCCGCCCCCTCTGCAAGACACAGACATAAAAGCAGCAGCACGGAGCGCCCGTGCACAGCTCTGGCCGCCCCCAGGTTTCCCTGCAAGCTGCTCGCGCCCCCTCTACATAATCGTGCGCCCCCCCAAGGGGACGCGCCCCACAGTTTGCGCACCGCTGAAAACACCCCCCCACCTAGTGTGTGTGTGTGTGTGTGTTTGGCCCGTCACTCCGCCTCAGGCCAATGAGGTGTGCGGGGGCGGGCGGCCCAAGGGACCAATGAGAGTTCCCCTAGGGACACCGGACATCCAGACAGGCATACAGTGCTTTCACTAATATAGTATAAGATATATATGTTTTTTTACATTACCTTAACTTACAAGTGTGTTTTAGTGTGAAAAATGTTATTTTTCTTCCATGCTAGTTGCTGGGACAGCTGTGAGTCCAATCACGGCCCTTTGTGGGCCGCCGGTTGAAGAGCCTCTCTGGTCTAGGTCAGGGGTGGCAAACTCCAGTCCTCATAGGCCACCAACAGGTCAGGTTTTAACGATATGCATGGAGGACTGGAATTGGCCACCCTTGGTCAAGGTGCATACAGTATTGGCGAGCTGTTATCCTGTCCCTGTTTGGTACCGGACATGGTTTCTCTGAAGCGTTGCGATTTACTTTGGCGACAAAACACTTTGAAAGGTCATTGCGACTCCAGTCATTTCCCTCTGTGCAGTGCACACGGCTTCACTACTGTTTCTGCAATGTGTATAATAATGACTTTCAAACGTTAATAATACATGATACTGGCCAATGTGTACATAGGAAATACATGCAAGAGTTGCTCAATTATACTGTACCACATATTTTGAGTTAACAAAAACGTGGTTATTTGGATTTGAATTAATAACCAGTTTTTATGGTTTAAAAATCAAAAATCAAATAAAAACAAAAAAAACAAACCGACCAAACAAAAAAATGTTGATGTACATTTTTTTGATGGTAAATGTGCTGGAACGGTTATTTTAAGACCACTGGAGTCTCACATAGAATGGCAAACTGGAGACTGTCCTATAAAAATATTTTGATAACCAAATTCCATGTATGACGCACGCTGCAAGTATTTCGTACATCACGATGTAAAAAGGAAATAAACATTGTTTGCAAAGAACCACACGATTAAAAGTTCTTCCCTTAAATGGTTAAAAACCATGCTCATGGTGTAATTCCTACAAAAGCAAAACCTAAATATAATCCACTTAAACACCAATGCTTCACATCCCCTTGATTGAGATTTGAACTAGTAACGGTAAATACTCTTCACACCCAAAAGGTTACAAAATAAGTGTACCCCGAATTATGGATATAACCCACACTATTGGGATTAATCAGAACATAAAATAAATTAATAAAATATACAGTGGCAGCCTTGTCACAAAGTACAGGCATACCCCGCATTAACGTACGCAATGGGACCTGAGCATGTATGTAAAGCGAAAATGTACTTAAAGTGAAGCACTACCTTTTCCCACTTATCGATGCATGTACTGTACTGCAATCGTTATATACGTGCATAACTGATGTAAATAACGCATCTGTAACAGGCTCTATAGTCTCCCTGCTTGTGCACAGCTTCGGTACGGGTAGGGAGTCGGTATTACTGTTCAGGACGTGCTGACAGGCGCATGCGTGAGCTGGCGTTTGCCTATTGGGTGATATGTACTTACTCGCGAGTGCACTTAAAGTGAGTGTACTTAAAGCGGGGTATGCCTGTATACAGTAGTTTACACCCTTTTAAAATGTGTCTATGGTATGAAGAATGTGTGATAATCTAGAGGTCTGCTCCATACCTTCAACAATCTTATGCAGATAATAGCAACGCTCCTGAGTTTAAAGTGAACGATATGCACTAGAGCAGGGGGGGTGGGGGGGGGGGGGACATTTATAAAACATTTCTTCGTCCAAAGTATTCCGAGAGCCGGAACACATGCATGCATATTACACCCCCACAAACACATACATATACTGTACACACACAAACAGGTATATACTGTATGAGCATTAACATACGACAAACGTACTTTCATCAGAATAAAAGGCATCTCACAATAATAAGTCCCTTTATTTATTTTTTCATGGTTTTTCTGAGGAAACAGTTTGTCATTTAGAAATACACACACACACACCTCCCCCCAAATACACACACACACACACACACACACACACACACACACACACACACACACACACACACACACACACACACACACAACTACCCATATATATATATATATTTAATTTTTTTAAAAATCCGAACCAGAGCATGAAAGTATCCCCACAGAGTGGCAGCCCTGCGGTGGGGGAACCCCCGTTCCTCCTCTCTGAGGGACCTGCATACAGGCGTTCCCTCATGTGGCTCCAATCATTGGTGATGTATTATGGACTTTGGACTTGACCTAAATTGATTTTCACTGGAGGATACTTTCATGCTCTGGTTTGGATTTCGTCACCCACATGCTGGACTTTATTTACACGTTCTGGCACCCATTCTCACAAGCCTTGTTCACGTTTTAGAGCCAGCCCAGCTTGTATATATCCTCCTGTCATGTCTCTAGCCTTTTTATGCTATAATGTGGTATTTTCTCCTATGACGTGCGTGCTACCTGGGGTATTTTTACATTGTTGTTAGTGCTTTGCACACTTACCTTGTTACCTCTACTCTCAATCCATGCCTTACTCAGGCTTGCTTTCGTGTTTGGCTACGGTCACGCATGGCACTTAGTTGCCTTTATCTGCAGATTTTTTCTTCTTGGGCTAACTATATATCTGGCACACGCCTTCAGTTATTGTGCACCACAGTATGTATGTATATATATATATATATATATATATATATATATATATATATATTACATGTATGTATATAGTACATTATATATACTGGGTATATCAGCTAGTCTATCCTAAATGCTGCTGCCAGAATCACTCTACTCTTTCCTAAATCTGTCTCAGCGCCTCCCCTGCTGAAATCACTCTCCTGGCTTCCTATCAAATCCCGTATCTCACACTCCATTCTCCTCCTCACTTTTAAAGCTTTACACTCTTCTGCCCCTCCTTACATGTCAACCCTAATTTCTCGCTGTGCACCAACCAGACTCAGCAACTACAATGTACACTGGCATTATTAAGGTAACATTTTCTATTGTTACAGTTTACAGCTTAAACTGCTCAGAACATTGGCCACAAATGATCACAAAACAGGAAAGTGGTGCAAAAACCTTGCATTGCTGGGAAGTGTGCCCAAAACTGTACTTCATATTCAAGGTGTGGTCTTACTAATGCTTTACGAAGTTTTCAGAAGTTTTCTAGTATTATCTGTATTTAATATGCTTGTCAATCTCCCGCTCCCCCCTAGCCATTTCCTCATTCCTATGTATTCTGTCTAGTTTATTACCTCTTTCTTGTCCCTCACCCCTCCTTCCTAGTTCTGCTTTGCAGCATTAAAGGAAGAAGAAAATAATAATATATATAAATAGTAATAGTTCTAGTTTTGATCTAGTCCATTCATTTCCTTGTGCTTCAGGCACCAACATATAATTATCATTCCTTCAGGGCACTTTAAATGGGAGTCATTACAAGACGATTCGATGCAGTATTTTTGCCCCCAGTTCTATAGCCATGTGGAGCATCAGTTCATGGTCCGGATGCACCAAATGCAGAGTTATCGCCACATCTGGCTGCAACCGGACAGTGACTTAAATGCCAGTTACTGGGAGAATGGGCTTAACACCCTGCATTGCTCCTTCACAGGGGAAAAGAACCCCTCCTCCCTCTCCCACCCCACCCCCGCATGTCAGCAGTTCCCAACCAGATTTTGTTCTGTACCCACATCACACGGTAACGGAGCCTCCTGTATCACCAATTCTTTACAAGCCATGTCAGCATAACTGGATCCATTTTAAGATCATCAATGTGTCTAAAAGTACAGGAGTTTCAAAATAGTGCTTGCTTTCGAGTTGTAGAAATTGGAACCACAAGTTACGAACTCCATAATGTTGATGTTTTGCAACCCAAGGCATTAGGTATAGAGATACATTATACACAGTCTTAAAGAATCATTACATTGAATATTCTGAGTCTTTAAATAAATCAGTTGTGTAGTATTCGATAATAGGTATTGCATGTCTTTTTTTTTTTTACTCTTTTAAATAATTTCTAATATATTATGCTTCCTTGGGCTGCTATAGCAATTAAAAGCAGGGAAAGAGGAAGGCAGCGCACCGCTCCAAGGAGGAAAAACAGTGGGCTGAAGAGCAAGGGCTGGCCGAAGTGTGTCTGTATTTGCACATGGATAAAAAAAACGGAGGACCACGAACCGTCCCTGGTTCCGCGCTTGGAAGCGCTTTGACAAAGAGTCTGCTATAGCAACCATTTAGGAAGCCACAGCCTTCATCTGTTGAAATAGGCAGCCATATTGCATGCTCTGGGAAGCAGGATCTTCGCCGACTGTTCATGGGAGAACGGATTGATCGGCAGCTTAGATAAATACATTGCCATAAATGTATAAATTTACTGCAATTATTATTAGAAAAAACAAACAAACACGCGAGAGAGAGTCAATGGCCTTTAGGAAGAGGGACAAAGAATTCCTACATAGCATACATTCCTGGTTTGAAGAGAAGCCTCTAAGAAAAGGATAATGATTTTGAGTGACTGCCCACTACAACCCCCACACCATCACTGCAAGGAAAGATTATTGGACATATTTAACTTCTCACACTTATTGGGCTAAGGTTTTACAATGTGAAATAATCCCCATTGGCAAAACAGTTTGTATACTTTTAGATTCCAGATGAAATGTTCACAAGAAAAATACCGTTAATAACTGCAATCATTTCAGTAGAAAACCACTAAGAGAAAAAAAAGTCTACAGCAGGTGTCACGACTTCCAAGGAACTCCACTGCAGAGAATAACACACACAGTACAGTGACATTAATAACACATTACAGTACAGGTACATTTAACAATGTGGTATGTTTTAGCATCTGGGTGATAAATGCTTTTTTTTTTTTTTTTTAAACATAATTTGACACCTAGTATTTTTAAATATTTTTTTTTAAAGTTAGTTTGTGAACATGGTGAGCGGAGGCGTGGAAAGGGTTTGATTTCATCGGACCGCTTAGTTAAGGCTTTGTGAATAGTGCAGGATATGGCGCGAGCTACACTAGGACGCCAATGCATATGCGCATAGTGCGAGAGCGGCGCACACAAACAAGTTTGTATTTCCAGAGCGACGCCGGGTCACGGAAGCTAGCGCATTCAACTATGGACGCAGCCTGAGACTTCAATGGAGTCACACTAATTGTAGTCTGAATTACACAATAAAGATGCAGTGCCACGCTTCAGCTAAAGGAAGTACTTTGTAACTCCCTCTCTTCCATCTTTAACAGCTTCGTGTATTTTTTTTCGTCTTCATTTAGTCCTAAAAATCTTACCAGAAACACCACATATTATGGACTATTAAATACATGCTGCTCTATTTATGTGCCAACTAGGAACTTACACGTAACAGAAAAAACAAGGGTGCAGAAATGCTAACGTTTCAGAGATAACGGTTCCGTGACAAAGAACATGAACGCTTACCTAAAGCAGAAAAGGAAAGGATGATTGAAATATGCAAAATCGAGTGGCAGGTGTTCTGCAAACACTTACTGTACCAGAACGCTGAAATAACGAAAAAATATATCTGACGCTCCAACGAAATGTCGTGGAAATGTATCAGTATTAAAATATAAAAAGCGGAGATATGGGAAAAAGACTTAACAGCCCTGTAGTGATTACTGGATCTAATATCTATCATGCTGTACCATGAACACAACTGCCCTCCCCCCCAACCCTATTCTCATGTATGAGGTCATGGTAATGAGTCCAGCAATATTAAGCGATTAAAGTTGAGCGACTCCCACTCGCAGATTACTCCCACTGAGCTGCCGCTAGTCCCTAACCGCGGTCGCCCACTTCCACGATGCCTTAACCTCCATTTACAAAAACACCAATTGTCCATTTCATGCCATGGAAAAATGTAACAACGATTTAACGCGGTTATAATATACGACATTCTCAAGTACTACATTTCCATGGAGTGTTCTTTATTACACAAAGCTCTGTATCCACTACATGGTGAGAAAAACAGCTCCTCTCCATAACAAGTGCTGAAGGCCAATGTGGAATAACAGATGCATTTCTTTGACATCTGCTTATTTTTAACAGAGTGCTCTGGCAATAAATCACAAAATCCCTAGCTATCCTCGATTTAATGACCAATTTCCATTTCTCCATCATGTTGCTGTACACTGTGTACAGCGATTTCTGCTTTTCGCTGCTCCCTCTTTTACAGCCGTTCTTATGGGCAAAAAAAAGCCACAGATACAACAACCAGAGCTATGTGCGTGCAAACGTACGTTATGCATTTCAAAGAGAATTACAAAGGAGAATGCTGCATATTTGGAGGGCAGTTCCAATATTCTGTCTCTTATCCAGCATCTTCTTTAAGGGACTTGTGTTATAAAGGTGATAATGTAATGTAGAAGTGGCAGGATACATTTGTGTAATGTAAACATTTTTTCGTCTTGTGCTTTTGTTAGATCTATTCCATCTTGTTCTTGAAAAATCACATATTTTCTCTAATCAATTAAAATACTAACTAAACAATTGAAGGCTCTAATACTGTCTAAATAGAGTATAAAATCTTAAAAAAAAATAAAAATAATTGATCATGGGCTGTGCTACAAGTGATCTAAAAGGGTTCTTACAAATAAAAGTGCTGACATCATAAGCTAAAAAGTACAGAGTCCGAGTCAAAGGTGCTTTTCCGTAATGAAAGACAAGGCATTAAAATGAGGTTTCACGTTTTACTCCTGGCTCTCACTAACGGGCGCATACATGAAGTGCCAGTACGGGTTATCGCACCCGTTCCGGTGTAAACTTCCATTCAGTGGTGATAACCCCCGTACCAGGTTACGACACAAGAATTGCCGATCTTTTCTGTGGCATCAAGGATTAGGCGGAGATTATAGTCCGCGCGCACCCGTAGCTCAAGCGATTTGTGCACATAGTGGTTCAGGCGATGGGGAGGCGTGGCTGTGACGTCACAGATCTGGTTCACCCTCATTGGCTGAACCGCTCATGTGACACGGCCGGCGCTTGAAAAAAACAAAAATTATCTTTCCAAAACACGGTCGCACCTCATCATGCGCACACAAGATGGGCGGCCTCATAGGATTGAAGATTGTTGTTCGTGAAGTGCACGCCATCACAGTTAGTATAATCGCGGCCCAGTCCTAAAGTACGCAATGACTGCAGGATTCAGAAGCTGCGGATGATACATTGAGACAGACGAACATTTGCAAAGTTGCTTCAATAAGAAGTAGGACTAACGCCTATTCATTTTTTACACGTGATGTGGCGCAAAGCAAAAGCACTTCATGTAATGTCTACTGGCTCCAGCACCTTGTGTTTCTTATTCCTACAGAAGCAGCCAAAGTAATGGCGAAACGCACATCAGTTGGCAGACGAAAGACGTTAGTAGATCACTGCTCAAATTGGCCAGTGTGGGTGGACTGACACAAAATGATGAAGACAAGCAAAGTATAAAATGTAAAATCATGTATGTGATAAAATCAGGCACTTACAGATGGCCAAAATCAAAGCGCACTCACGCATTAAAGGACCTATGCCTTTAAAAAATACAATATCCCCTTAAGTTTCAAGCAGGGGGTGTTTGAAGCACCGTAGTAGAACCGCATTGATTTCAGCGTGACTTGTACAGGGATGTGTGGGACTGCCAGTACTGTATGTTCCTCTATTCTGGTGTCTCCGCCCGACAGGCCGGCCCAATCTGTCGCTCCGCTGATGTAATCTCCGACGTATACCGACCACCACTGGACAGACGGGAGATCTCCAAACACCTGAATTCCTCTTCCCTTCACATTGTGATGAGTCACTTCATCAGGACTAGGCTGACAACGAGGTCTCATCATTTATAGTCCCTCTCATCCAAATTGATTAGAAAAGGGATACAGTCGAATTACACATCTATCAAATCATTATAAAAATACATCCACATATTTATCATAAAACCTACTCAGACGTGTAATTAGAATATCTCACTTTTCCAATTTTCCCAGGGCCTGAGATAGCCCTATAATCTGGGCGTTGTAAAATAAAAGGTTCTGGCAGGCAGAGAAACAAATGTCAATTCATTATGGGTGGAGATCAGAAATTAATTACATGTTTATTTTGCATAAATGCGCGGTTGGCTAAGTACAAAGATAAACTAACAGTAAAAGTTTTTGGATATCCGGCATGTGCCAGTTTTGAAGTGTGCTGGATTAACAACAATTCCGGTTAACCAAGAGTTCTAACATACCATACCTTGTAGTACAAATTTCCAAAGAATTACAATACATTATAATGAAATACTCGGAATGATCTGGAGGTGCCGAATAGTGTCGGCATGGATTCCGGTTACTACATTGAAGATTTGTATTGGGATATATCAGAAATTCCGGATACTAAAGCTTGCCGGGTGGTAAAATGCTGGATAACACAGCTTTTACTGTTTGTATATATGTGAGGAGAAGCAGGAGTAGAACAGCAGGAGAAAGACAATATTGGAGACCACCAACATTGAAGTACTAACTAGGAATAGCGACCATCTTCCTGTATTCATTATTCTCCGTTTTTGCAGCCGTTTGTAGGGTCTGGTATATATGTATTCCAAAGGAAGATGCCATTGGTTTTAAATTATTTTGAATGAAACAAAAAAGCAAATAACAAATATAACAACTCCAGCAAAATAGCCCACATCACAAGCAGAACATGATGTAACCCTCTTGCAATCCCAGACCATGGAACTGGTAGTTTGGAGTCAACAGAAACATTCCTTCTTGATCGTTACGTTTTCCACCTGAGCCTTAGCGATCATACGAAATTGTGTATTCGCACACCTATTAGACAGTGTATGTAGGTTGAGTGCCCATATTTTAACATGACACTTACCCATTGAAAGAGAGCCGTCTGTCAGTCATAGAATTTACTATATCCAGTGTTTTGGTCCTTCTATAAGCATTTGATTTCATGTTCTAGTGATATGCAACCTTGGGGAATTTAGCCCTGAAGTTCAACTTTCACTTTAAAATACTGTTCTTTTATAGATTTTGAAAGTACTGTACATGCATTTGCTTCTATTTTTTGCTTTATTTCTCAGTCAAAGACTATTCCGGCAACTCCGGTTTTGCAACAAAATTTCAAGTGGCTCTTGATTTCTTTCATCTGCATATCTGGCTTAGAAGAGATGTGGCTGAATAATTCATGTTTTAGTCACTACAACTGCAGGATACACTAGTGATGAACCGAAATGTGTTTGTAAAACTAGATTCCCTTTTCTTGGGAAAACAGAGTGAATAGTTAACCAATTTTTAGTAAAGCGCACACACTGTAGTTTTGTAATATTTCTTCGAAATCACCATTCACTTTGAATTAACAGGCAAAAAGTGACAGTAGTTTAATGGAAAGAAAAAAAAAAGAGGCAATTTCATAAAGAAACAAAAAATCATTTCCTAAACACTTGCAGTCCTGCAAATGGCTTTTATGGGGCCCAGGACACAGTTTTGACCCGAGCTTGTTGAGTAGGGATGCTGAGCTGGGCGTCAGCCCTTTAAACAAGTACAAAAAATTGTAGTGCAGCGCACAGCAAAACAGAGAGCAGGGTCCAGAGAATAAAAAATCCATTTATTAAAGTAGCCATTTAAAAAACGGATATAACTCTCCTATGCGTTTCATGCGTGATCGCACTTTATCCAGGAGTCCTAATACAAACCCCAATGCAGTCTTTTAAACTATAGCCGATTGGGGATCTCACGCCAAAAACACAGTAACGTCACAATGCCCCGCGCACATGCAGCGACGTCACACCTTCCAGCGCATGTGCACAATGTCCCCCACATGCGTGCATGGCGACGTCATGGCGTCCAGCGCACCCCGTTCACGACTGCTGAGAGCGTCCGACTAAAAGCCAATCCACCCCTAGTTAACCCACAAGCAATGCGTGCATGCGTGAGAATCACACCCCCTCTTAACGTCACGTGTCCCCACGGAGACCACCAACCACCCTGCAATAACTCAAGTCTCTATCTGGACTACAACATCCACTTTTACAATCTACCGCAAAAGAAAAACCATACAGAAATGTTACAAAGCACAGAGCGCCGCATACACGGGCCGCGTCGCGCGCACACACGGAGCGCGTCGCGGCGCACACACGGAGCGCGTCGCGCGCACACACGGAGCGTGTCGCGCGCACACACGGAGCGCGCCGCTCGCACACAGGAGCGCGCCGCGCGCACACACACACCAGACACACATATATATACCGCCCCCTACTTGATAGGATTTGATCACCATAAATATAATAAATGCAAATAAACATTTAAAGACAAAAGAAAAAAAGAAAACAAGTAACCAACAGAAAAAGAAAAAGAAGAGGGGAAAAAAGTAGAAAAGACAGAAGGGAAAAGGGGGGGAGGGGAAGAAGGGAAGAGAGGGAGGGTAAAAGAACGAAGGAAATAGAATATAAATCAAATTATACTTTAAAATAATTAATTTCACAATACTTAGCAACAATGCAAATCATTTATCACTAATTTATCCAGTCTAAGGACTACAACTGTTTGATCAAAAATAAATAAATATATATATATTAATGCATATTATTATTAATACAATTCATAATTGCACTGCTAAATATTCTAGGTCATTTCAAACAGAGAATGTCAATATTTATACACATTCTCATATTGGGATTTCTGGAATAATACTAAATCAATCCCGTCAGATTTAAAACATAGAGTTATCCTAATCCAAACTAGGTCAAAAGAAACAATTCACATTAGATACATTCCTTGATTGTCACAATATAAAACATGAGAATCAGGTACATATGGAAAGTAGGCTAAAGCGCTCAAATGCAGGTGCAATGAATAAAATAAGCCAAACCACTAAACCAGGGTACTAATGAGAATAATATAGTACGTAATGTGCAATAGTATGGGTATTATCCTCCTGAAGACAGGTGGCAGATGGTACAAGCCCACTCACCCTCAGTCTCATCGGCAGGTTCCCCTGAACATCAGCAATACTCACATCCTGGTGGTAGGTAGGCAAGCTGTGCAGCTACAGATATGCAATAACAGGAAAAGGGAGACCAAAAAGCGCACCAGCACAAACGGAGCAGGAAGGACCCAAAACGAAAAAATGATTAAAAGGGCACTTTAATGTGACAAGAGACCCATCCAACGCGTTTCGAACGTCACAGCGTTTTTGCTGGTGCGCTTTTTGGTCTCCCTTTTCCTGAATCAGGTACATACAAAGATCACATAATGGATCTATTCTGACTATATCCCATGATCACTTCTGGCACATATAGGGCTAATCCTCCAACATCAGCACATAACATATCCAACAAATGAACAATGAGCTTTGCTCAAATACATACATTCATCTTATTCTCAACAGCAGCAAAAAAACTACTCTGCCTTCCAAAAAAAAAGCAAAGGAACCAGGAGAGGGAAGAAGAAGCGGCCAAAATCGGATGGCCAACAAAAGAAAAAAGAACTCGTAAATACTGTGGACAATGTCATTAATATGTCAGGGATAGAGTGGTCAGCCTCAGAAATTTCGCTCCTTAATAAAGGTTTAAAATATGTGCCAGCTATGGACCTCGATCTGTTTGGCACAGCGGTCGATGTTCATAAGTTTGCGTGCAAATTCATGTTAATTTTTTCCCCATTGTTCTAATAAACAGATGGAGGGATCAATGATAGCTGACAACAATGAAGAATCACATGATGAAGGGCCCTTCAAACCTATATCCGAATCCTTGGACTCCTCCCCCTCCCCCCCAGAGATCCTGAGTTCTTTTAGGGACCATTGTGCCCTTAGGGACATGAAGCAGAGACTTGAGTTATTGCGGGGTGGTTGGTGGTCTCCGTGGGGACGTGTGATGTGAAGAGTGGGTGTGACTCACGCATGCGCCCAGTGCTTGCGGGTTACCTAGGGGCGGATCGGCTTATAGTCGGACACTCTTGGCAGTCATGAATGGCGAGCGCGCTGGACTCCATGACATCGCTGTGCACACGCATGTGGGGGACATTGTGCGTATGCGCGGGATAGTGTGACGTCGCTGCGTGTGCGCGGGGCATTGTGGCGTCACTGTGTTTTTGGTGCGTGATCCCCAATCAGCTGTAGTTTAAAGACTGCTAGTTTTAAGGACTACTTGATAAAGTGCGATAACGCATGAAACGCTTAGGAGAGTTATACCTCTGTTTTTTACAAGGTTACATTAATAAATTGTTTTTTTACTCTCTGGACCTTGCTCTGTGTTTTGCTGTGCGCTGCACTACAATTTTTTGGACATCCTGGACTTCATACCGGCTGCACGCTGAAGAAGACATATTGGGGAGGATACAGTGAGTACTTATATGATTCCTGTTCTGAGGACTATCCCAATGAGGGGAAGGGTATAGTTTACCACTCACTACCTCCAGGGTAATATTTGTTCGTTACTCAAGAGAATCTCATCAGACCTACCACTGACTTTATCTTTGATATTATTTTACTGTGCATTTATATGCCCCATATGTCTGTGTCTCCTGATTATCATTTAAAGCTCATCATAATATTTTGGACCTAGTACTTGAGCACCTGGACCACTGACACACATACCCTTTAAACAAGTACAGCCACATTTGCTTTGCATTAAATCCAAACTAATTTCAAATCTAATGTTTCAAAAACATTTGTACAGAAAAATAAACACCCTGCCCTCTTCCCCCCAAAGACAGTGGCATGTTTTTTGGGGAGCTTCCCTTAATGGTGGATCACCATGTGGTTTCCAAGTTACTGATAGAAAACCTGTACAGCATCATTTTGATGTAGAGTGCAATGCAAGCACAAGTTGGAGAGTCACTTCTGTGTGCCCAATTCACTATATTCTGAGCTCCGCCATCCCAAATCGACCAAAACAGTAAAGAAGTCTAATTAGTTAATATTGGTAGCTTTTGCCGTATTCATGCATAATTCATTCATGCAGTCTATTCCCGATATAACAATTTAGAGTGAGATGGTTTCCAAGAAGAATTATATATGCAACACTATGCATAAGGTTTGCGGAAATTTGCATTATATATGCAACTTTTTCATTTATTTGATTTTCACACCAAGTTCAATAACCTATCGAATAGCAAGTGGATACCTAATTTTGCGAGATTTCTTCATTTGTATACTGTACGGATTTGTAGTGTTGACCTACAATGCAGTTTTAGTACGATATGGACAGACAAGCAGTTAATAATTTCCACGATGTATCTCTCCGTGGAGAAACATGCATTTTTGCGCAGGTGGTGGATATTTTGGCAGTTTAATGAATAAGTCTCATTAACGGTAATAACCACATTTGGCTTGTGAGAATCAAATTGGTGGAGTTATTTAAAAAGGATACATAACTTTATTGTAAACCAGGTAGAATTCAACTGAGAAAGAAAAATGGTTAATGGTGCATTAACAAGCTGAAAAAAAGGAAAAAAAGAATGGTGTATATAGCGCTAAAAAGCTGTGAATATATAATAAACAGTGTATATAAACATATAAGGGGATAAAAAAATGTGTGTGACCTTACACACTATACCTTAATAATGTAAGGCTAGGCTGCCGAGTGAAACTAACCCAAAACATAGTTAGTACAAAGCAAAAAACAACAATACAAACCGGCGCCTACAGAGTCCCATATAGGAAAAAAGTTCAGTCCAATGGTAAAGAAGTGTCCAGAAATGTCCAATCTTGCACTTCACGCTCCACAGCAAGATGTTACAAGAAGCATGTGATGCAAAGAGAGAGAAAAGAGAGAAAAATCATAGTGCAACAATGCTACAGTATAAACACATAAGACAAACAGGACAAGACAATACTAGACAAACACAAGCAAGGCTGACAAATAATACAAGAGTTAATTTAATACACAAAAAATATAAAATGAACAGGGCAGATGACGGATCTGGTGGTAAAACCGGAATCCTAATTACAGGACGTTCGTTTAATACAGACGGGTGTATGGTGAGTGATGCACGGCCGCGGGATCTGATGGATGCGTGGCGTCCAGGAGTTGCTCCAAACACTGTCCCTAGCTGCGCAATCGGATGTGCGTCACCGGGTGTGGGTCTCAGGCTCTCCAAACGCTGTCTGCCACTGCGTGGCCGGAAATACGTCACCGGGGGCGGGTCAAAATGCCAAAAAACCCTTCTCCTACTGCTGTACCTCGATCACTCCTGTGGGAACTCTGCCTTAGTCCAAATAAACTCTCACAAACTGCCCAACGCGTTTCGTGGGCTTGCGCACTTCCTCAGGGTATAATGGACACAGGACATGAGATCTTTAAATACTGACAGGATGAAAACCATTGGATACGGGTTGTACCGCCCACAAAGCCAAAGATCAAATGGGATTGGTCTAATCACTTGTCAGTCATGTCCTGAATAAACACAGCCTCACTAACAATACAAATAGCACACGATCACAATACAATAACATTAACACAATTACAAAAATGCATATAGACTCTCAATGGAGTATTAATAAACCAACGTATGGTTATCTATTGTAAATAACAATAGACCATATATATCCTGCCAATGAATAAATACATTCTATATATGTATACACATGGTCTCATATAGATGCACGCAAATCAGACGGATGGAGATGAAATTACATATCTATTGCAGTCTACCTAAAAATATTCCTATAAAAATGTATATATATTTGTTAAAACAAAATTATTTATATATAAAAAAAATATAAATAGGTAGTTCCACTGGGTTAAGAACCCAGAACCTTCTGTGTGTCAAGCAGATGTGATAACCACTACACTATGGAACTTATATGAAAAAATAAAAAGACAATACAATAACATTAACACAATTACAAAAAGAATAAAAATAAGAAAAGTAAAGATAATTTTTATGTAGACTGCAATAGATATGTCATTTCATCTCCATCCGTCTGATTTGCGTGCATCTATATGAGACCATGTGTATACATATATAGAATGTATTTATTCATTGGCAGGATATATATGGTCTATTGTTATTTACAATAGATAACGATACGTTGGTTTATTAATACTCCATTGAGAGTCTATATGCATTTTTGTAATTGTGTTAATGTTATTGTATTGTGATCGTGTGCTATTTGTATTGTTAGTGAGGCTGTGTTTATACAGGACATGACTGACAAGTGATTAGACCAATCCCGTTTGATCTTTGGCTTTGTGGGCGGTGCAACCCTTATCCAATGGTTTTCATCCTGTCAGTATTTAAAGATCTCATGTCCTGTGTCCATTATGTCCTGTGTCCATTATGTCCTGTGTCCATTATGTCCTGTGTCCATTATGTCCTGTGTCCATTATGTCCTGTGTCCATTATGTCCTGTGTCCATTATGTCCTGTGTCCATTATGTCCTGTGTCCATTATGTCCTGTGTCCATTATGTCCTGTGTCCATTATGTCCTGTGTCCATTATGTCCTGTGTCCATTATGTCCTGTGTCCATTATGTCCTGTGTCCATTATGTCCTGTGTCCATTATGTCCTGTGTCCATTATGTCCTGTGTCCATTATGTCCTGTGTCCATTATGTCCTGTGTCCATTATGTCCTGTGTCCATTATGTCCTGTGTCCATTATTCCCTGAGGAAGTGCGCAAGCGCACGAAACGTGTTGGGCAGTTTGTGAGTTTAGTTGGACTAAGGCAGAGTTCCCACAGGAGTGATCGAGGTACACGCATCCATCAGACGCCGCGGCCGAGCATCACTCACCATACCCCCCTGTCTGTATTAAACGAACGTCCTGTAAGTAGGATTCCGGTTTTACCACCGGATCCGTCATCTGCCCTGTTCATTTTATATTTTTTGTGTATTAAATTAACTCTTGTATTATTTGTCAGCCTTGCTTGTGTTTGTCTAGTATTGTCTTGTCCTGTTTGTCTTATGTGTTTATACTGTAGCATTGTTGCACTATGATTTTTCTCTCTTTTCTCTCTCTTTGCATCACATGCTTCTTGTAACATCTTGCAGTGGAGCGTGAAGTGCAAGATTGGACATTTCTGGACACTTCTTTACCATTGGACTGAACATTTTTCCTATATGGGACTCTGTAGGTGCCGGTTTGTAAAGCTGAAAAAAAGGCTGACATTTTAATAGGAAAAATGCCAACTTATTACAGTCCGAGGACCTACATTTAGAATTAGCAAGAGCTTTTACTTGGCCCCTTTTATGAAAGTGATCACGTAAGTTTGCTCTACAGAAGACCTGAACCAGAGGACCACAAAGCTCTACATAAGACCATTTGATATGAAGTACCTGAAGTAATGAGCCATGGATAAACTGGTTTGAGATTCCCCAACTGGGAGGATTAACAGCAAATAAAATGTGGCTGGGTGCTTCCCAAAGGCAGTTTGTCAATAGTGACACTTGAACAATGAGCTTATACCACAAAGAACCACCTCATTTCCCTTTGATCACATACTTCATTAGGAAATCATCCAGCGGCAACAGTGCTTTTCAAATTCTCAACCAGAAAAAGCTGTACATGTATCTGCTCTGCTCAGAAGTCATGGGAGGTGGTAAGCAAGCGATTATGCACTCAACGTGTTTGTGCAAGTGTGGTTTCAACCTACAGTTGTGTAATTGTAATTCTTTACATAAGGCGGGCCTCCAAAAGCTGACAGGACAAAGCTTGCATAGATGACTTTACAGAACAGTAATGAAGTGAGACTACAGAGGAAGAACAACGTGCAAACGAATAAAAAGGTGTAACTAACACAGTTCAAGTTTAAGGGGAACTTGTACTCAGGTTTTTGTCTGCCTACAGCATTTAAATGCACCAAATGTGATTCTGTTTACTTAAGGCAGTGGTTTTCAACCTTATTTTTGGTTGGGGAACCCCAACCCCCCGCCTCTCACACACAAGACCCCCCGTCTTTCGTGTCTCTCCCCCACACTTTCTCCATTATACACTCTCCCCCTCTCTCTTCTATACACACACACACACACACACACACGCACACCCGCTCTCACACACACACACTCACTCACACACACACACACAAACCCACACACACTCCCCCGCTCACACACAACCACTCCCCCGCTCTCACACACACTCCCCCGCTCTCACACACACGCACACACACACTCCACCACACCCCCCCCCGCTCTCACACACACACACTCCCCGCTCTCTCACACCCACACACACACACACACTCCCCCGCTCTCACACACACAAACCCACACTCCCCCGCTCTCACACACACACAAACCCACACACTCCCCCGCTCTCACACACACACACTCCCCTGCTCTCACACACACACACACACACACACACACACACACACACACACACCCCTGCTCTCACACACACCCCCCCGCGCTCTCACACACACACACACACACACACACACCCCGCTCTCTCTCTCACACACACACACCCCGCTCTCTCTCACACACACACACACACACACACACACCCCCCGCTCTCTCACACACACACACTCCCCCACTCTCACACACACTCCCACACACACACACTCCCCCACTCTCACACACACTCCCACATACACACACTCCCCCGCTCTCACACACACACACTCCCCCGCTCTCACACACACACACACACACTCCCCCGCTCTCACACATACACACACACACACACTCCCCCGCTCACACACACACACACACACACACACACACACACACTCCCACACACACACTGCCCCGCTCTCACACACACACTCCCCCGCTCTCACACACACACTCCCCCGCTCTCACACACACACTCCCCCGCTCTCACACACACACTCCCCCGCTCTCACACACACACTCCCCCGCTCTCACACACACACTCTCCCCCGCTCTCACACACACACTCCCCCGCTCTCACACACACACTCCCCCGCTCTCACACACACACTCCCCCGCTCTCACACACACACACTCCCCCGCTCTTACACGCACACACACTCCCCCGCACACACACACACACACACACACACTCCCCCGCTCTCACACACACTCCCCCGCTCACACACTCCCCCGCTCTCACACACACTCCCCCGCTCTCACACACTCCCCCGCACACACACTCACACACACACACACTCCCCTGCTCTCTCTCACACACACCCCCGCGCTCTCACACACACACACACACACTCTCACACACACTCTCACACACTCTCACACACACTCTCACACACACTCTCACACACACTCTCACACACACTCACACACACTCTCACACACACTCCCCCGCTCTCACACACACACTCACACTCCCCCGCTCTCACACACACACACACTCCCCCGCTCTCACACACACACACTCCCCCGCTCTCACACACACACACACACACACACACTCCCCCGCTCTCACACGCACACACACTCCCCCGCTTTCACACACTCCCCCTCCCCCCCCCCCCCACACACACACAGACAGACACAGTGTCTTTAAGGGAGCCGGCTCTCGCACTGATTCTACCTCTCTCTCCTGTCAGCCGGAAGTTGGCAGCAGAAGCAGGGAGAGGAAAGGAGCAGTGATCTGCCGGCTGCTGCCGGGTCACCGCTATGTGGGGTGCACACACACACACTCCCCCGCTCTCACACACACACGCTGCTGTACACCCTCTTTGTATTCCAGAGAGATAGAGGGACTGCTTCTCTCGGATCTCTCTGCACAGCTCTGATAGACTGGCCGCGGCCCGGTATGATTAACGCAGCGGAAATCCCATTCAGAAGCAAGGACCCCCGCTGCGTTAACACTTTTAGGGAAATTCACTCTCCCCTGGGTGGTGATCAAGCACTTTGGCTGCGCTCCATCCGCTCCAAGTGGCGCTCACGGTAAATAGCGCTACTACTGTAATGTCTCCTTCCTGATCCTGCTTGATCTTTCTGCCGCTTTTGCTATTGTTGACCACTCACTTCTCCTTCAGTTTTAACAATTGGAATCCAAATCAGAGCCCTCTACTGGTTCTACATACCTCTCCCACCGATCTTTTTCTGTCTCAATTGCCAACATGTCCTCATTCCCTGTTGATGTTTCTCATGGTGTACCTCATGGTTTTAGTACCAGAAACAAGCTTAATGGGGGGTGGAGAAAAGGGAGCGAAAGGCAGGGGGAGAATAAAACAGGAGAAATGTATTGCTGAATGTATTGGTCAAGGGGGTGAATGACCCCTAGTCAACATGCTATAAAACCACGTCCTTGTTCTGGGGAATAAACCAGCTCCATTAAAATGAATGGGACCAAAATCTTCTCCAGCACAGAGAAAGGACTCCCTAGCATATTCAATAAGGGCTGTTAAATGGACCATTGTGATGGAGGAAGTAGTGCTTGGAAAGCAGGAACCAAGCAAAGTGCAGAGGAATGAGTGCATTTTGAGGACAGACATTCGTGGGAACAAAGTTCTAGGTGAGTCACAGCAAATGACAAAAGTAGAGATGTGAGATGATGAGTATGTACGAGAAGTTTAGCAGCATGGAAGGTGAGCAGTGATGGAAATGCGCAATACTGTAGGTTATATAAATGGACATGAGAAAATATTATTGGTGTGACTAGAGAAAGTGACGCAGGGAATGACAAGGTTGCACGCCGTAGTCGCAACGAACATGAAACGCTCGTTAGAGTAAGAATCATCTTTTTCACTGTTTTGTGATGAGCTTAAAAGCTTTAAAGTCAAAGGCATGGCAACCGTACTCTGAATGGCATTATAGCACCTATTCAATAGATGCTAACAAGGGGAAGACGGCTTCTCTGATGCAGTCTTCCCCTTGTTGGGGAAGATTGTTGTACCATTCATATAAAGGAGAGTGTCAGTCGCAGAGGGGGAAAAAAAATCTGCGATACCAAACAATCTAGAATCTAGATGTACTGTATTAGGAAAGCTCTTAAAATATAATCCTTTCTTTAATAAACCACGCAAATATTACATATCACATTCACCACGTCATAAACAACTCCTTGAGTATTTCACTATTAAGCATGCTAGCAAGGCAAAGAATAATAAAAGGCAATTTCTAGAATGGTTTCAAACCCGCACTAATGAAGTAGGTTTTGGTCATTAAAAACAGCTTTCCCATCACTGGTCGCAATGACCATTTCAACATTGTTATGCTTATGCTGTATACGTGACGTGTAACAGAAGAAATCTTATTGGTTTAAATGGCATTGCAAAGGCCATGCTTTGCTGGCAAGGCCCTAAACATATGTACAGTAAAAGCACAAACGAGCAGCTATTCATCTGTCTTTCTTTCAAAAATAGGATTAATCATATTACTTCTTGGAAAAAGAGGAAACGAGTAATGATCCCAATTTCTAGGAAAAGGGAATCCTTTCAATCAGGACAGTGACCCCCTGTCACTGCTTGGAAAGCCTCTATCCTTCATAGTCTCTGCTATAAGGACAGGGTGGAGTGAGGTCAAAGAAAACATTTGTGTGACAAGCACTTCACCATTCAGAGGCCTCAAAGATTTCAATCTGAAATTCATTGCCCTACCCACCCCCCGCCCCCCAAATGAAAGCCGCCAAATCTATGCTACAGTATTAGTATATTTAAATTGATTAATAAAAAATAACTAGACTAGAGGCGGCCAACTCCAGTCCTCAAGGGCCAACAGGTCAGGATTTAAGGATAACTCTGCTTATGAACAGGCGAGTCACCTGTGCTGAAGAAGGATATCTTGAAAACCTGACCTGTTGGGCCTTGAGTACTAGAGTTGGCCACTCCTGACCTAGCCTATTACATTCTTTACAGCAGGCCATTTTCTGGCACGCTATGCGGGATTGCACCTTTAAATAGACATCACAACCTGCACTTCCTCATATGTCTACAATTTCCGGACAATGACCATTCATCGGTTGGTTAGAAATGGGGTTTAATGTTTAGGAAGTTGCAAACTTAACAAGAACATTTCACTCACTGTACAGACCTCCAAGGTTCAACATTGGTTACATCGGTGTGGCAGATAGGGTTGCCAGATGGCTTGTCCAAAAATACTGGACACAATGGTGAAAGGTACGACAACGCGAGTGGGAATCTTTGGAGGGGAAGAATGTTAGTTATAAATGACCTGACCTACGTCATTTTTTTTCTAAATTTTACGCCTAGTATTCACCAATTTATATTCTGTTTCGTAAAAAATCTGGGGAAGGGTCTTGGGAGGGAGCACCCTTCCGAGGATTTTTTTAGGAAATAAAATATGAAATAGTGCTAATTGGTGCAAATTGGTGCATGCTTTGAGTGAAATTTAGAACAAATTACGTAATGGTCAGATCATTTATAAATAACTGACCTGCAGTCATACTGTACATGGCGAGCAATACTGATCTTAATGCTCCTCCCACAAATTCCTAGATTGTTGCACCCCTTCTCATCCTCTCACCCCCCAGTTCTCTCTACCCCCTCCCCATATCCTCTCACCCCCTCCACCCTCTCACCCCCCCTCAATTCATCCTCTCACCTCCCTCCCTGTCATTATCACCCCCACAGGACAGACAGAGAACACACACACGGACACACGGACACACGGACAAACAGGACAGACACAGGACACAGCCTCACCTCTCTCCGCTTCATGCTTTTCCTCCACTCTTTGGCCCCACCCCCAGGCTCCTGCCCAGGATGCTGCTGTGTAATGCAGCCAATCAGGATGGAGGAAACTGCCCAGCCCCCTAGCAGCAGCAGCAGCCCTGCGCTCTCCCTTCTCAGGGGAAATCCCACCGATTGGTTACCAAGTCCAGAGACATACCAAACACATACATGTCGTCGTCCCCCCAACCCCTTCCCCCCCCGCACACATACATGTCCGGTATTATCTCTGATTTTTTTACAGGACAGAGTAACCAAATACCGGGCTGTCCGGTTCAATACCGAACACCTGGCAATCTTATTCTAGCCACATTGTATGCTCTTGTGGTACCATAATTTACACCGTGTGGTGTCACAGAACCACCACCCGACATGTCCACATCCACTTTAGCTTCCCGCTCCAATGCAGTGGGAAGCACAGACTGCCTATATTGCCATTTATTACAGAAGACTACATATTACAGAAGACTACATTTTATGCATTATCTTGTTTGCACTGATGGTAATATTTTAAAAGGCTTTGCAGAACAACTCTAAAAAGCAGCCAATCCCCCTGTCCCTGTTTAAACAAAAAATATCTACAATCTTTAAAACTGTACTTAAAAAATAATAATAAAAAAAACCCATTGTTAATTGTATTGTTTACAGGAAAGTAAAGAGGCCATTTAAAAACCTACCATAATAATAAATCAGAAGAATTGAAAAATGCCATTCTTTTCGGAAGTCCAAGAGAATCAATAAGAACCTAAAGCTTTCTTACCAACATTATCAGTGCAGATCAGCTAATTTCTAATCAACTTTACCCAAGAGATTTGAGTTTCGCTTTCAATCCATTTGTTTTGGTTTAGAAAGGTTCATTCTTTTCAATATGATGGCTAAACCAATAATTATTTGAATATGTTTTTTTGTTAAAGCTCTAATGGAACTTTGCAGAACTGGAAGAAATGACCATTCCCAATATTACATGTCAATAACTTGTCTTGCAAAGATTGCTTTTATTTAGATTTTGCATATGGAGACCTGCAGCAGGCATATTGTTTATTGGTAGCATGTATATAGTGCAGCAGAAAATGAGATCAATTAAGTATACTTTTATCATAGATCAATGGTTTCACCAATGGCTGCAAACATGGGAATTGATCAGTCCCACTTTGTATGCATATGTTCCCTGTTTTTTACTTGAGATCCTACTTGATACTAGGCTGTACCCCATATTCTAAATCCTGTAAGGGCTCAAGTACCTACGCAAACATTTCTTTAAAATCCTTTACGGTATTGGCTATAGCAACACTACTGAAGATTGTTCCATGAATCCATTAGTCCTTATTAGACAAGTACTTTCTCATAACAACTAATCTAACGATTTTGTTTACATTGTTTATTTGTTGCCAAAATCGGTGTTTATATTGAGAGGAGGTGAAAGGGGAGGAGGGGGAGAGAGGCGGGTTGGAGAAAAGGTCGAGGGAGGGGGTTCCACCAGTGGCTTCCTATTTTTAGAAATAACTTCATCAGTGCTAATAATGGAAAACTTTGGGCCACATTTGTATTCACTGCTTATTGGTGAATTTCCCATTGTCATACTCCCTTTGTACTGCCTTGGTCACTTCACTATTGCTTAAGTGTTACAGAATAGGAGAGACTTGATTTGAGCTTTTTATCAATCGTGTTAGATGATTGGTCAGTAGCAGTTTGTCTTTTTTTTTTTTAACCCAAAACCTGGAATCTCTAGTTATATCCTCAAGGGGTTTTTATTTCTAATTTAAGCCCCCTTTGCTGAACAAACCTGGCCAATCATTCATGAAACATTCCCAGGCACGGCATATACCCGGGCTCTCCAACTGGCAGACTGTGGGCCACATGTAGCCCTTGAAGGGTAGGGGCCCTGAGGCTCTCTTCTTGCTAATTTCACACTTGTTGCTTAGGTAGCTACGTGCAATGTTTCACACTGGAAAGCACTTGTAAGTTAAGTCAGCAGTGCGCACTCTGGGAAATTTGTCTGGGGGGCGCGGGCGGTTGCAGAGGTCCCGCGTTCCTCCCCACGGCATTCAAATTCAATGGCAGGGATCGCGTGAGGCCTCTGCAACAGTAACACGTACCATGATTCAGACACGTCTCCATGGCAACGCGGCATCATTTCACGCCGTTGGGTCATGTGACCTGACATCACTGGCGTCAAATGACGCGCGGGTCAAGTGACGCCACGAGACCTCGGAGCGTCATTTGACGCAGCTGGCAGGTAGGAGGGGGTGTGCGAGACCAGGGGAGGCCAAGCAGGAGGGGCGCAGCTTCAAAAGTTTGCGCTCCCTTGGGTTAAGTTAATGCAAATACAGCTGAACCCCGTTATAGTGCGATGTTATAGTGCGATCAGCTAAAACGCGGATCTGCTTATAACGCGATTTGAGCGTGGCTCCCGAGTTAAGCAGATCTACCTTTCTGATTGTGTGCTCTTGCTGCCAACACCCCCCCCCCCCTCGGCTCCAGCGTCAAATGACCCCACGGGGTCATGTGATGTCATGTCGCCATGGCAACGCAACATCATGTGACCCCGCTGGGTCATTTGACGCCGAGATGGGGGGGCGCCGGCAGCAAGAGCACACAATCAGATGCCCCTATGGTGGAGTTTGAAGTTGACCCAGTGGCTCTTGACAATATCCTCTCTAATGCCGGGGTAAGCAGTGCTGCTGAAGGCACAGCTGGGAAGCTCAGCCTGGCAGAGAGAGTGCCCATGAATGTGTCATCACCTGCCAATTCCCTCAGCAGTTGCAGGAGTACAGCAAGTCAAGATATGAAAATGAAGCTTTTTGTGGGAACATATTTCTTGGACACCTGCATGTTGCTGCCACATGACAGAGTTCCAATGAGCTGGAGTTATTTCCCCCTACGATAACAACTCCTGGGTGCCACCGAGTTATAAATAAGGAGATTACTGTGTATGTACTGGGTAGGTATGTAATCAGCAAGACATTGATAATATTAACTCATATTAGCTCCTTGTGGTCATGCAACACATGGTACTCACCTTAAGCACTGGAGGGCTAGATACAAGTCTACATACATCTCTATGTGCAATCACAAGTGTAGTGCTGCACACATGCATCTGATTTTCATAGATGTTTCACCGTGGATAGGATGAACTGGGGGCTGAGCCGGCATCGTGGCCCGCCCCCTCATCATGGCCATGCCCACCCGGTCCATTTTGGCCACACCCCTGCATCTCAGAACGCTGTCTCCAGTGGGACCTTAGCCAAACCTCTGGTCACGGCCATTTTTTTACCGCGATCCGGTTATAACGTGATCGCATCGGGTGAACCCCGAGCACCGGGTCCAGCTGTATATAGGGTACATATGTTACACATATAAATGCGTGCAAAATGTTAAGATAGAATAATTCTAAGTCTTTAAATGATTCTAAAATTACATTACAGTACACTTGTGGACCTTATACTCCTAAATGTTTTCTGATTTGGCCCCTTTGGAGAACTAGACCTCCAACATATACCATCCACTCTTCCACTGGCACCAACAGAGCACACAAATGTATAAGATAATATATCTTCAGGACAGGCCGAAGAGCAGATACCCTGCTGACTTGTCAATAAACAAATGTTTTGCCGCTTTAAGTCTTCCCCTACAATGTTTGTTTTGCGCAGGGTCGCCAACAGGGTGGGTCTGCCGGGATTGGCGTTCCGGGCCTTGTGAGTTGGGGGGACACAGCCGGCACTGCAAGTTGGGCCCGACCTCCGGCCAGGCCTGTCTGCCGGTCCTCTCACGGGCGGGCCCTGGCTCTCCCTTAGTAGCAGCCTGCATGACTCTATCCCTCTGTCCCACGCCGTTGGGCCTCTCTGACATCAGCACACCGGAAGCGCTCTGACATCAGCGCTCTCTGCTTCCGGTGTGCGACGGCATGAGAGGGAGGCCTGTCGGAAGCTCGGCGTGGGACAGAGGCTGCTGAGGGAAGAGTCGGGGTCCGGCCGCGAGATCACTGGCAGCCGGGCCTGGCCAGAGGTCGAGTCCAACTTGCAGTGCCGGCCCCCACATCCACTGGACCCGGCCTGATCATCCACAAGGCAAGTTTTTTTATATGTATTGTGGGGGTCTTTCAATATGTATTGGGGAGGTGGGGGTCTTTAATATGAATTGGGGATGGGGTTTTTTTTTATTTAATGTATTGGAGGGCTTGGGGGAATTTTAATATGGGTTGGGGGGGTTGCTTTTTTTTATATGATATGTATATATATATATATATATATATATATATATATATATATATATATATATATATACACACACACTCTATATGTGTGTGTGTGTGTGTGTGTGTGTGTGTGTTTGTGTGTGTGTGTGTATGGGGGTGTTATATGTATTGTTTTTTATATGTATTGGGTAGGTGTTTTTCTTGTATGCATTTGGGGGGGTGGGGGAGGTTGTATATATTTGTGGGGTTTGGGGATTTTTTGTATGTATTTGTGCGTGGGAAATTTTGGGGTATATATCTCGTGGGGGTAATTGTGTGAGGGGGAGGGAATGAGTGAGCGTGGGGTAATTGACTTGACGGAGGAAGAGGAGAAAGGGGGTGAGTGAGGAAAAGAGGGAGTAAGAGTGAGACGCAGGAGTGAGAAATACATGCGAGGCGTGAGAGTGAGAGGGGGCGAGACGGAAGGGATAGAAATACATGGGAAGGGGGGGGGGAAAGAGAGGGGCCCATGATGTGTGAAATGGGGGGGGGGGGGGCGGCTCGCAATACTGCCGACACGGGGGGGGGTGGGGCTCCTTAAAATGTTTGTCCTGGGCCCCACGATTTCTGTTGGCGGCCCTGGTTTTGCATGCCAGCTTTCCAAGCTGGGCAACGGCGAGCAGCTTTATTGTATAATAAATATAAGATGTGTTTGCATCATATCTGCATTCATGTAATCATCTGTTAGCAATGCATGCATTCTTATTTTTACTTAAATACATATTTCACAGTGCACTACCGTACATCTGAGCTGCTGTAATTATTCTTTGCTGGTCAAAACATAAGAACTTAGCACAGTAATTCAGCAAATACACGGAAGAGGTCGGAATTTAAGACATGTTTTGAAAAAGTCCTTGGTTATCACGTGTAAGATTCAATGCAACTTTAACTTAAAAAAAAACTGTTTGAGTAATACAGTACATTAGCGATGCAGTGCAATGCAATGCTGGTTCCTCTAGCAGCACAAAGGTCAACAAATGTGTATATGCTGGAAAGGATTTGCTCAACATGACCACTTAGCAAGCTTTTATTTTCTCTATAATTAGGCTATAAATAAATCCTTCCCTGATAGAGGCACCTGCAGCACTATTGTCTGCAGATTTGTTAGGCCCATAAGGATGTGGAATAAGCTAGTTATTGAAACAGGAAAAACAAGATGAGATTTATGCATGAGGCTTCATCATAACTCTTAAATAACTCATGGAGTCTTGCTGAAATGCGATTTTTTTTTAAATAAAAAAAAATCTGTTTAGGTTGTGATTGTCTTTGAAAACAAGAATACGGCAATATAAAGCTGTGTAGAGTATGACTACACATCAGTTCCCTATGTCGTGCTTGAGAAGAGTTCAGCACCATTTATACGAAGAGCACTAAAATCTTCACCAGCAACGGGAAGACTTCACAGTATATTGAATAAGTGCCTTAGTAGGCACACTAGCAAACTGGTCAAAATAAACTATAAGGGAATATGTTGCATTCATTTTAATGAAATAGTCGCTTACGGTGTTTATTATCTTTGGTTCTTTGAAATTGACACTGTGAAGATGGTTTGAGTGATGGACATGGATCTTGGTGAAGGTTCCAGGTAATGTATATAACATTTTTGATTTTCTTTTGCAACACTATGAACACAAGTGACTGTGGCTGATATTTGACAATAACGCAGCTTACTCACTCCCAGCTTCAAGTACCCTAAAAGAGCGCAACATCAATGCCATTTACTGTATTGGACTGGTCAGGACCCACTGGACACCCATAATTCCCTCCAGTCACATTCAAACACCAAAAGCGAAAACCATGTTGTGTTCATGATTACTACAGATACAGCCAACTTTTCCTATTGATAATGTAGTATTTTGCGTGATACCGCAGAATATCCCAACATTAACACACCAGTTGGAGCAACAACTCAGCCTACATCTGTATGGGTTCAAGCCAGAGTAGGGAACGTTGACACTCCACCAAGATTATGGGCAATTTTTGGAAGTGTGTGTTCTGGGAATGACTATTTGCAGGACCATCGCAAGTTTGCAGTCCTGGTTTGGAGACGTCCCCCTATTGTCCTTAAAGATGCAATTCCACCTGCAAACGAAGTGAGCTAATAGCACGGGCATGTTTAATGGGTGGAAAACAAGTGATTTATGCCTTCAAAAAAGACAAGTAAAAGCATTTTAAATATATGTATTTAATGTTTAATACTTAAGCGCACTATCTTTCATCTAATTTATGACGGTTTGTAGAGTTATTATTGATATTTGATATTAATGTTTACTTTTAAAGCACCAACATATTCCGAAACGCAGTACAATGGGGGGTACAGAGTGATGTACTAAGAAACCACAAACAGATACAAAAGGTAATGAGGGTCCTGCTCGAGGACACAATCTAATGGCGACAAAGAAGGTTGTGTAGCCGTGTTGGCCCTTTCTTCCATGTAGTAACATAGGAGAGAGGGGTAGTTGGGGGTATGATACCTTTTATTGGCCCAACATGTACATTAGATATGTCACAAGCTTTCAAACCTCTCAGGGTCCCTTCCATGATACCCGATGAAGGAACCTGAGAGGTTTGAAAGCTCGTAACGTATCAATTGCTTGTTGGTCCAATAAAAAGTATCATAACCCCTCCTCTCTCCTTTGTTACTACAATCTAAAGGTATAAGGAAAGAAGAGATTCTTCTCTTAGTCCTCGTTAGTCAAACAATTGAGGACAATAACTGTCTGATCAGAAAATAATTATAGCGTTCCTGTGGGAAAGCCCCAAATTAAAGAGTAAGATAGCCCTAACAAAGTTGACTATTTTTTAAATACACAAATGGGACTGCCTCTGCAATGGTGTATACGGCTGGAAAGAGGGACTAGGCCCCCTGACCAAAACGAGAGATCACACCTACATTATTAAAAGCTGTCACTGATGACTTACAGGCAAGATTAAAGCATTACATTCATTAAGCTACGCTAGAGGAAAAGACATAAGGCTTTCTGCGCCATTAACAGTCATGTGCTTTTCTCCTCATAAGGCAATTAACTCACTTGAAAGCCATATTAAATCAAACTGTACGGCACAGAGGAAGAGCTGCGGTGTGTATGTATTCTGGAACCACTACACAGTTATAGTGGTTATATAGCCACTGAAATTATTCATTTCTACAGTGCGCCTGAAAAGAGAGGTTCATAGTATATAGTAAGCAACCCCTTCATCTGCAGAGAATATATACTTTATATGTAAAGACTGATTGTAAGCTCTTCAGGGCAGGGACTGCTTTTCCTAATGTTACTTTTAAGTCTGAAGCGCTTATTCCCATTATCTGTTATATTATTGCCACGTATATTACTGCTGCGAAGCGCTATGTATATAGATGGCGCTACATAAAGATATACATACATACCATATGTTGCCATAAACAGACCTGAAATATCACCCATCACTCAATTTAACACAGTATATCAACATGTCTCCTATCCCTTAAACCTTGTATGGCAGGCAAAAGGTTTAATGATGCATTCCTGCGCAGGGATGCGAACGATAGAGTTAAAACCTTGGAAGACATATACTTGTACTTGAAAAGTGGCGTAAATAACTGAAAAACAAGAGAGGCTATGCAAGCGGGCACATTTTTGACATAAGATTGAAGCAGGGGATCTTCTAAGCTAAACCCCATTAATTTCAGTTTTGGGGACCCCATGCTTCCCGAGGGGGTGCAGGTAAACGCCTCCGTTAGCAGGGACCACGTAATGGCCACTTTTCATAATCACCCGTAACTTGCGGACCAATAGGAAGCCGTGACATCATCCGGTGTGGCTTCCTATTGGCCTGCGTGATCACGACTTATAATCAGTGCCGGGATACCGGCAGCCCTTACGGAGGTCCGCATGTCTGGAAGCAGGGGGTCCTCGGAGATAAAATTAACGGGGTTCAGCTCCGGAGACCCCCTGCTTCAATCCTGTGTTAAATAAAAAAACAAAATTTGCACGCTTGAATTACTCCTTTAAAAGAGTATGCCGCTTGTGGAGGGATAGCTTATGAAACAAAAAAATGTATCGTCCTCAACTCCTCTGAAATTCACGCTCATCACATACTTATTCTCCTTAAGATGTATCTGTTTAACATGGCTAATGGTGGCACCATAGCACCATAATGGTGGCTAAATGACAAGGCGACAGAGTAAAAAAAAATAATTTCACAAACGCGGCCCAGAAGGGGATTTAACGTGGCCCAGAAGGGGATTTAACGCGGCCCAGAAGGGGATTTAACGCGGCCCAGAAGGGGATTTAACGCGGCCCAGAAGGGGATTTAACGCGGCCCAGAAGGGGATTTAACGCGGCCCAGAAGGGGATTTAACGCGGCCCAGAAGGGGAGTTAACGCGGCCCAGAAGGGGAGTTAACGCGGCCCAGAAGGGGAGTTAACGCGGCCCAGAAGGGGAGTTAACGCGGCCCAGAAGGGGATTTAACGCGGCCCAGAAGGGGATTTAACGCGGCCCAGAAGGGGATTTAACGCGGCCCAGAAGGGGATTTAACGCGGCCCAGAAGGGGAGTTAACGCGGCCCAGAAGGGGAGTTAACGCGGCCCAGAAGGGGAGTTAACGCGGCCCAGAAGGGGAGTTAACGCGGCCCAGAAGGGGATTTAACGCGGCCCAGAAGGGGATTTAACGCGGCCCAGAAGGGGATTTAACGCGGCCCAGAAGGGGATTTAACGCGGCCCAGAAGGGGATTTAACGCGGCCCAGAAGGGGATTTAACGCGGCCCAGAAGGGGATTTAACGCGGCCCAGAAGGGGAGTTAACGCGGCCCAGAAGGGGAGTTAACGCGGCCCAGAAGGGGAGTTAACGCGGCCCAGAAGGGGATTTAACGCGGCCCTTGGACTCTTCTGCTAATTTCATGCTAGTTGCTTTAGCGGCAAAGTGCAGTTTTTCCCACTGAAACACACTCGTAAGTTCAGGTCATGTAAATATATATTGTACAGATGTTACACATTATTATATTTCTACATTTTGAATGCATAAGTCTGTAAATGTATCTAAAAGCACATTACAATAAGTTTGTGGCCCTCCTACGCCTCAGTGGTTTTCTTATCTGGCCCCTTTAATGAACATGTTGATGAGCCCTAGGTTAGAATAATTCTCCAATGTATTCAATCACCATGAAAAGATTAAAAATGTTACATTTGTCGGATTCCAGTCACATACATTTAACCTATGAAACATGCCATTGCCATTAGTTCACTTTGGCCTAAGTGGGACTGCCTCTTTAACCGCCCTAGGATGTCATCAGTTCTGGCACCCTGGTTGTCCCATGACACAGTAGTTACTCCCCCCCCTGCTCCCCTATCGCATCCTGCACTAATGAACAGAAGGGGGATGACTCCTCCCTCTCTGTTCCATCAGTGACGGAGCCATCATGTAGCTGGTCACGTGGTTTCGCGTGCAGGGTGGGCCATGGTGTTCTAGCCCTGTTGCCCCTTCGGGACTCAAAGTGTTGGATATGACATTCATTTTTAGCCCTATCCCGGAGGCTACCAAATGACTTCTTAGTTGTGAGACCTGTTCAACAATTACATCTTTCTCAAAGCATTTGGGAACCTGTAGTTCTGTTTCTGTTCTCGATTAACCGGGACCAACTGGTAGCTTTAACTATTGTTATTTTAGTACAACCAATTATTCACTGGTCAGAGGAAAGTTGCTACTCCCAGTTTAGATTTGAACATTTCCTTAGTGCCCGGACCACGAGTTCGGGAGGATCAACAACACAGATGCGCAGAAATCAGACGCATTTGGCAAATTATTCAACTAAACTTTTAATTTTAACCTTTATTTTAATCTGATTTTATTTATTGAGTCAAATCAGAAGTCGTGTCCCTTTGGCTTTACTGTACTACCATTAGCAGGCACCATAAAGAGTTGACTAGTTAGTACATTTTCTCTGCCTCATTGTCAAGTATGAGCTGCTTGTAAAAGTGAGAATACATTATTTCTACTACAGAGAGTAGGAAATAAATATAAATATATATATATGTACATACTGTATATTTACACAGGAGGATCACCTTATAAATCTGTCACTGTTTGGCATCAAGGGTTTATGAGTTTTCAAATACCTTACTGTAAGCGGCAAATAAAACTCATAGCACAACAGTTTCCTGTCCATTACACGGTATTTTATACGCAAACTAAGTCCTGGTGCCTGAAGAAACAATATCTATTATACACAAGTCAGCTAAGTGAATGATTCCACTTTTCTGAATCAGCTGCTTGGGTGAAGCGAAATGTGCACTGCATAAAAGGTGTCCTGGATTATTGGCAATGATTGCTGCCTAGTATTCTGCCAACAAAACCGTGGGTGCGTTACATGACACCACTATGAATAGGTTCTGCTCTAGGCAGCCCACATTATGACATACAATGCCACCCCCAGGTCTATTACACATTATATCCGGTTGCCATGTTTTACATGGAACTTTCATGTGTGTTACATGTTAAATATAGCCCGATATGCAATATGAGTGCCAGAGGCAAAGGAGTCATTCATTTATGTTTGTTCGTGTCCATTCACCTAAATAATACATTTCCCTCACCCAGAGTCCACTAGTCTTCACAAAAAAAATTGCCTACTTTTGTAGCTAGGGTTACCCAGAATAGCAGTCTATGGCAATTAATTAGCAAATTTTAGGATCGACAAATAGTCACATCATGAAAGAAACCAGATAGTTAAAAAACGTCAAACAGGGTGATATATCCATGCTGCAACTAGGGTTGCCAGGTGGCTTGTCTAAAAATACTGGACACACTGGTAAAAAATGCGACTACCACGCCCCCCGAATACATATAAAAAAGTACCCCCACGCCCCCAAATACATACAAAAAATACCCCCACGACCCTGAATACATATACAAAATACCCCACCTCCCCAATACATATAAAATATCCCCCACCTCCCCAATACATAAAAAATATCCCCCCCATCCTCATCTCATCCTGGCCCCATTATCATGATCTTATCTCATCTCCCCAGGCTGGCCCCCATCATCATCTTATCCCCCCCCTCCCACCCCCCATATTTTGGCCTTACCTGGCACGATACAGACATCACATGACCTGTCTCTGGGCCCCCGGGGTGTGGCCTCCGCCCCCGCTGTCCTCCGATAGGCTGTCCTCTCCTCCAGTCAGGGATAGCACATGCACACAACTCACGAGTGCTCCTGACTGTGCCCGGCCACCGTCCGCCCTCCAGTCTCAGCACAGCGCTGCCTGCCCTCCGCCACCCACGTGCTTGCCGCCGCAAGTTCCCAACAATGGTAATGTGTCCGGCATTACCTCCAATCTTATACCGGACAGGCAGCAGAATTACCGGCCTGTCCGGGGGAATACCGGACACCTGGCAACCCTAGCTGCAACATACTGCACTCCAATGAGTTGCTGGAAACTCAAAGCATATCCTCAAGGTCAGAATACATTACATGTCCTCCATGTATCTGTTTTATTTATGTTTTAGTAGAATGTAAGAATCCAGGACAGGAAGGGAGCAGGATCATCAGGAACACCCAGAAAAAAAACATACAATAACAAATCATAGTGTAGTACTTATGGACAATTATGGGTCAGAATTCAAGAAGAAACTTGGCTCTTACGGATCGCCTACTTACAAGAAGCAGGATAAAAAACAGCGTTTTTGTATGTAAAGTTGAATAATATATTCCTCCGCCTAAGATAGCAGCATGCAGCAGTCACTGATACACCGTCAGTGTATGATGCAGCTGTACTCTGTCTCCTTCCTTAGAGCCAAGCTAAGGAAGGAGACAGAGTACAGCTGCATCATACACTGACGGTCTGATAGCCTGCTCCAACCCCAGAGGCACTGCTGCTGCGGCTCGGCGAGTCTTCCATACCCCCTGATCTTCCCGTCCTTACCGGAAAAGGCGTCACTCCAAGGCCAGGAAGTGACGTCAGACGCCATCTATCCGGACGAGGGGGCACCCTCGAGGAGGGGATTTCTGAGTGGAGCGGAGGACATTTCCAACTGCCAAGCCGTGTATGTAGCTGACTGATATCCAAGAAACCTTTACAGGCATACCCCACATTAACGTACGCAATGGGACCGGAGCATGTATGTAAAGCGAAAATGTACTTAAAGTGAAGCACTACCTTTTCCCCACTTATCGATGCATGTACTGTACTGCAATCGTCATATATGTGCATAACTGATGTAAATAAGGCATTTGTAACAGGCTCTATAGTCTCCCCGCTTGCGCCCACCTTCGGTACAGGTAGGGAGCCGGTATTGCTGTTCAGGACGTGCTGACTGGCGCATGCGTGAGCTGCCGTTTGCCTATTGTGCGAGATGTACTTACTCGTGAGTGTACTTAAACCGGGGTATGCCTGTATGTGAATGTGCGCTCACGTTGCATTGTGAGTACACATTTCTATGCTTCTTCTATAAATTTTTAGTGTTACCTGGTACACACTATGTTTCCCTCTTCTCTCTGTATGAATGCGGTTGCTGGTTTGTGAGAGCGAAAGCCCCGGCGATCACACTATCCAGCTTACAATCATCAGTGACTGCTGTATGCTGCTATCTTAGGCGGAGGAATATATTATTCAACTTTACATACAAAAACGCTGTTTTTTATCCTGCTTCTTGTAAGTAGGCGATCCGTAAGAGCCAAGTTTCTTCTTGAATTCTGACCCATAATTGTCCATAAGTACTACACTATGATTTGTTATTGTATGTTTTTTTCTGGGTGTTCCTGATGATCCTGCTCCCTTCCTGTCCTGGATTCATACGTTTTGTGAGGGAATCAGTGTATATTCCCTGGAAGGTTGAGAGTTTCTTTCAGTTACACAATATATCATTTAATATTATTTAAATATCACTATCACTGTGTTTTAGCGCCACACTGAATCACTGGGTTTCACACTTTAGTAGAATGTAAAACACCCTTATGAGCACATTCACGTCTCAGGCAGGTCCAAAAACCTGCCTTCCCCCCATAGTCACACAGCATAAAGGTACTGCACACTCCTCCAGCACATAAGGCACGTTCTATAGCGCCGTGCGCGCGCGCGGAATTTCAGTTGGCTGACGTCAGTCAGCCTTTCTATATAAGGGCCGCGCGCGCACGGCAGGGAGAGGGGAGCCGACAGACAGCGGCGAAGATGAAGAAATTCATCTTATCGCGCCGCTACCTGCGCTCAAATGTATGTATATGTGTATATGTGTGTATGTATGTATGTGTGTATGTATGTATGTGTGTATGTATGTATGTGTGTATGTATGTATGTATGTATATATGTATGTATGTATATGTGTGTATGTATATGTGTGTATGTATGTATGTATGTATATATGTATGTATGTATATATGTGTGTATGTATATGTGTGTATGTGTGTATGTATGCATATGCGTGTGTGTGTGTGTGTGTGTATGTATGCATGTATATGTGTGTATGTGTGTATGTATGCATATATGCGTGTGTGTATGTATGCATGGATGTGTGTGTGTTTGTGGGTCAAGGATTGTAAAACAAAACAAAAAAATATTTAGGACTTTCACCAACACAACCCATGCACACACATATACACTAACCTGCAGCTCCCGGCTCTATATACATGAAAAGCATGCGGCACGCGCACGCGCATTTGCATAGGAACGCGCGGCCGCACGCTGTATATGCCCTAACCTGAACATCTTCAATACAGCTTGAGTGGAAGTAAACTTAATTGCCGACAATGAAGCACCTCAATTGCGCAAAACGCGTAGGGTGTCTACTGCTCTTTGTTCTCTTTTGTCCGTACTGTACATTGCTGCGTTTTATTTTCTTAACGATTTACCAGAAATGAATTTGCTTTCATCAAGTTCGTCTCCCCCAAGCTTTATTAAAGGCGATTCAAGTTGCGCGCTGGAGGAGTTTGCAATACAGTATCTTTGCTGTCTACCATTGTTCAGGTTGCAGCATAATCCGTGGACAGGAGACCGACTGTGGAGCCCAAAGGTATGAACTTGATATTCTATTTATGATTTCCAGTAGACTATTTGTGAGAGAAAAAAAAAAATGAACTCGCTCAGCTAAAATAAAAATAGATTATCAATCACTACAACAGCAAGTTCATAGCATTCTTTAGCACGCTGGTTCCTGTAATACTAATAATTCCTTTTAACTGCTGTGACCGTCAATCAAGAAAGAACAAACCCGCGAGGACGAGACTGGGCGATCTATAGATTTATCAGTACCCGCAAAAATCTGCAGCCAAGATCGACATCTACATTTCATAAACGGTAAATACATATCTGTGCCATGATTTTAAAAGAGTTGCTCAATTCTACAGTTACCGGCTCAGTACATGAGCAACCTGCCTATACATCAATTTCATGCTAAAGTTAATGCACTGAATTAAGAAATATTGAGTGTACGTTGCTTTGTTTTATGCAGTGGGTTTTTCTTGTATACCTTACACCAAGTCTCTCTCTGAGACACTTACGGAAATAAAGTGCGATAAACAGGGGAAATTAGTGTCCGCGGCTCCAAGATGTCGGAGCTGTGAGGTTTTTTTTCCACAATACTAAATGAAAAGAAAAGGTTTATGTTTGCCCTTTCCCCACAAAAATAAACATGGATTTACAGCTTACATTCATATATGCATAACAGAAGAATGTACTGTAGGGTGTTTATAATGCTGATTGCACAAAACAGCGGAATCACGCATGCACAATGTGATATCTGTTCTTATTGTTTAAAAAAACCTGGATTCATTGAACATATTTATAAGAGATTATTGATCAAGAAGCATGAACTGGCTATTTTCTAGAAAACCCTTCTCGGCATGCTCTGTCAAGCTAATTAAAACAACCGAACTAGCTGAACAGATGTAGCCTGCTTAAATAAGAAATCCACAATTCCACTGAAGGGTTAAGATACTTACAGCACAAACTTTAAAAGTACAGTTCCTCGGAGGATCAAAACAAACCAACATTTAAGGATTTCAAAGGGAGTTGTGCGGTTTAAAGCTGCAGTTCAGGCTGTCGTTTAAAATTTTTTTTATTATTAGCTAAGCTGACGATCGATCCGTTCTCCTGTAATCGATCGCTGAAGATTCAGCTCGGGGCTCACTAAATGCATCCTGGGTCCTCTCCTGCTGCACTGACAGCCAAAGTTCTGTGAGGAAGATCATGTGACCAGGCAGGCACTATATTTCTGCCGACCTTCTCCTCCTAACGATTCGCAGCGTCACATGACGCCGCGGACGTCACCAAAGTGACGTCACATGGCGTCTCATTGCCATGGTAACACGATGTCATTTGACGCCACGTCACCATGGCAATGAGACACTGTGTGACGTCTGCGGTGTCATTTGATGCTGCGAACCAGAAGGAGGAGGGGCGCAAAAAGGAGACAGCAAGGAGGCGCCCGGCCTAGGTCAGTGACTTCCCATCAGGACCGATAGGCCAGAGGACGCGGCAAATGTATATGGGGGCGGACATTTTTGCCGCCCTAGGCCTGGTCCTAACAGGAAATCTGCACCTGTGCACATCACTTACAGTATGACATGCCAGTGAAATTCATTCAATGCATTGCATTCTTCAGACATCTTAATGTCACATCCCTTTTTCATTGGTTTGTCAATGACAATAGCAATTATTTATTTCTAGCATGCTTTCTAACATTTCTAACGCGGGTTTCCCCGAGCAGGGTTTTTGCTACTGGGCTGGGCAGCTTCCTCCATCCTGATTGACTGTTTTACCCAGCAGCAGCCAATTAGGTGGTGGTGTCAGGAGCCTGGGGGTGGGGCCAAGGAGAGGAGGAAACAGGATGGAGTGGAGAGAGGTGAGTGTGTGTGTCGAGTGTGCCGCACCTTTCACCAATGTGTATTTTTGGAGAATCCACCTGGCAACCCTACTGCTGTGTTACTGTGGGCTGCAACACAGCATGTTGAAACTTTCAGGGTTTAAACCAGTAAAGACTTCCAGAACTAACTTCCAGTAACCTTAAAGCAGGAATGTATGCGTCTTTTCTACAAATGCAAGTGCTCTTCCAGTGCAACAAGATCACTTCAGACCTGCAATAAAGACCACCCCCCTCCCCCCAGGTTCAGATACTTTTTCCCCCCTAGCTGAGTTTAACTGTTCTTTGGAGCAGAATCCCTGTTTAGGTTTCTCAAGTTCTGGTGAAGTTCACCAGGGAATTCCTTGTTTGGAAAAGGGATAGAACTGCAGCAGTGAATCAGCAAGAATATAAATGCTACCTTCATGGATTGGCTCACCAGTAACTCTATGGTTGACGTGGATACCATTTTGATTTCCCACACACAACGAAAGAGAATCACAAGTTACTTGGAACTGAGCAACTACGGGGAGATATCACCTTACCTGGTACCTTGTCAACGGAGGCAAAGACAGAGCGCTGCACCGTGAGGTCACTCATGCCACGTCGAGCCTGTTCATAAAATCGGAATGGAAGGTGCTGAGTTGTCGATGTGGAGCTTTGCCCAAAACCCATCACCTCTGTGGACGGTTGGACGGGGAGATCCAGAAGAGCTTAACAAAGAATAAGGGAAATGTAAACATTCAGGGTTTCCCCAACCATGGGATTATGTATAGAGAGAATTTCGGCATTTATAGAGCGAATTTCGGCATTATAGGGATTTTAATGGGGTATTCATTAAACTGTGATAGTTCCGATCTGGACAGTAGAACACAGAAACTCTAGTGGAATTCAACGGGTGTTTCCATGATTTCCGTGCTTGAATTGGCACTATTGCAGTTTAATGAAATAACCCCTTAAAATAGGTACAGTATTTGTTTACCTGTGTTCATTAGCATCAACATAGCCTAGTGACATACTGTAGGTCACAGTCAAATCCTTTAGTAGTGTTTAATGTCAGATTTCTCATGCAAAAACAATATTTCTGGGGCTTCTAAATATGGCTACCATTGTGAATCTTCAAATACCTACCCTTTAAGCATCTGAAATCCCTGCAACGTCACAATGATCACAACATGCTATTATTCAGAAGCCAACAAACTGCAAAGAATAGTTCAATGTATTGCAAACGGAGTGACATCTTGTATTGTGAGGAGTGGCCCTTATTTACTACATTCAGGTTGTATCTTTTAAAGTACCACTTGCACATAGATGTGTACATTCGAAGTGCTAGTGAGTGAAACAACGCCCCCATATAACAGCATTCCATGGGTTTACTGCAACTTCTTTCACAATTAACAGTATATTTAATAGCTTTCCAATCAGACAGAAAAATGTAAACTAAAAGCCAACTTGTAATAGTAAATAAAAAGGTTTTAAACCGAGAATTCATTTAAAACAAATAGGTAGACTATAGTCTATAGTACTAAAAATCATGCTGTGACCTTTAATTGTGCACATCAATTAACCTGCACATTAGCATTGAATGGTCATACAAAGCATGAAACAGACGTACTTCTCTATCATATTTACAGAAACAGAAGATGAATCACAAGCAAACAATATCTTTTACTGTAAAAGCAGAGTCCTGAAAAAAGCACCCTGCACCAACTTCCTCTGAGTTTAGTAATGCTTCTCCAAAAGCTCAGTGACTTGCAGGCTGTATAAGGAAGGATTGGGGACTTTGCTAAACAAAGTATTTCTTATTACTGTAAAAGCACCATAGGGAATTGGTTTTGGGGCCATGTGCATTGATCAAGCCTGACTTCAGAAAGCACGCTCTGTTATTTCACGTCGCCATTAAGTGGATTACTTCCCCCATCTATTGATAAAACCTTCTTGTATACCGGGGAAAGCGATGGATTTGTTGGCCTTTGCTGCCTATTTCACTGATCTCTGTTCAGGAAACTGCTTTCTGAGTCAGACACTCGATGTACTGAAAAGTCATCTTCCCCTTGGCTTGGGCATACAGTATGTAAATTCTGCCCAGGTGAATGGGGATTAAATCTTCCTGAGCTAGGGGAAGACATCTTTAATAATTTGTGACTCCTGTTACTGCTGCGACAGCTTTTATTCTAACAAATCACCGTTTTTTCCCTGGCTTTTTCCTGGAATGCGACGCTCTTCAACTGGCGCATGCCGCGTTCATTTTGCGTTCCCAGCCACGGGTCATGCGCGGCTGACGCGCAGTTGATGCGTTTATTGAGAATGGTTCGGATTTAATAGGTTGCAATTCTTCGCGTGTCCACCAGATGGCAGATATTCATGAATTGTAATGCGCATTCGTTTCAGTAATGTGTCGACTTGCAGGTGTTTCGTTTAAAAAAGATACCACAGTGTGCTATTGTAACTTGGCCTTGAGACTGAAGTAAGAGGTGGCAAAAATGTATCAATTTAGGCTTTTCATATTAAAGAAAGACAAAGACCAGTTTCCGTTACAGTATTCTCCAGAGACCCGCCCGCCATGAGTGTTCAAGTGCAGCCCGCTTTCCAAAAACCCGACAGAAGTTACGCGTATTTGATATGGGCCGCAATTAATGCAACAGAGGATAAGATGGCAACAGTTGTTCAAATGTATCAGTATTTTGTCCAAAACTATGACTTTTACAAATTTTCGCCAACTTCTCATACGTGGAAGTGTGCAATAAGGAAAAGGTTATGTAGCGATCCCTGTTTTTATCGTATTGAGCCACAATTTGTTGGAGGGTATTGGTGTGTATCACCGGCTTT
Source organism: Ascaphus truei (assembly GCF_040206685.1). Classification (NCBI taxonomy): domain Eukaryota; kingdom Metazoa; phylum Chordata; class Amphibia; order Anura; family Ascaphidae; genus Ascaphus; species Ascaphus truei. Next base: position 25,439,634 of record NC_134493.1, on the reverse strand, counting down.
TTCCTGTATCTATGATCGTGCAGACGGCAAAAGGCGAAAGGTCGTGTTAAAACCAACTCAGAAACGACAGTCGCTGCCAAGCAATGCACCAGCACCGGCTTCCAATGACGGTCCCGCCGTCAGTGACAACCCTGAGCCTGAGCTGGATTTCGCGTGCAGTTTCGATCAAGCTTGCATGTACCTAAGCAATTTCCAGCCTCATCAGTTGACTACAGGTGGACTAGTCCCGCTGCAAACTATCGACGTGGATGATCAAGAATGCTGGACTGGCAGTGGACCGGCGCCGGCACCAGCTGAATGGGAAATTCTATGGCGAGTATTGTTGCCGTATTATTTTCGGTGTTTTTTTATTTTGACAATACAGTCAATATCGGTGCGATTCAAAAGTCAAGCGATTCTCCTGTAAGCAATATAATTGGCTGAGCGGCTTCTACAGTACTGTACTGCAGATACTGAACAATTGGTGGAACGCTAGGCACATGCGCATTGGAACCTTCTTGAAACGCATACAGTATGCGTGTCATAACATCGACGGTAGGCGCATGCGCATGGGAACAGGAGACGCCCCCCGAGAAAATTATTGGTGGGACTGGCTGGGAACTTCTTTAGGGGGCTGACGATTACAGTAAAACTTTTCTTTTTGTTTTTCCTCAGAAAAGAAAACGACTAATGGAGGGATTTCGATGGATAATATTGCTTTGTGTAACAATGCCTGCACATTGCTGAATCGGATTTAAAAACCCACGTACCGGAGTCTACAGTTTAGTGGCCGTTGTTATTGATTAGGATAGAATACTGTACCTGAAACAGTATGCTGATGTTTTCCGGCCGTACAGTATACTGTACAATACTTTTTTATATACAGTACAGTATACTGTGTAATAAACCCGAAAAAATAAAAACTATGCATTTATTCTACATGTATCACATACATTGTGTCTTCTACAGTATACAGTGCCAGTACATACAGGCATACCCCGCTTTAAGTACACTCACTTTAAGTACACTCGCGAATAAGTACATATCGCCCAATAGGCAAACGGCAGCTCACGCATGCGCCTGTCATCACGTCCTGAACAGCAATACCGGCTCCCTACCTGTACCGAAGCTGTGCGCAAGCAGGGAGACTATAGAGCCTGTTACAAATGCGTTATTTACATCAGTTATGCACGTATATGATGATTGCAGTACAGTACATGCATCGATAAGTGGGAAAAAGGCAGTGCTTCACTTTAATTTACAAAAACATTTATTTACAAATTTACAAATACAGTACAATGTAGAAACATTTCTGTATAAATACAAGTAAAAAAACATACAACAACATCTCCTTATTTAAGTACAGCAGGTCAAAACATGTAGACTACAATACAGTTCAGTACAACAGTATGGTCTTACCCGTGATTAAAAAAAAACTTTATTCATAAAATACAGTATACAAAGAAACATCTCCTTTATTAAAGAAACATATACAGTACAGTGGGATGGTGTGCAAAACAGTCAGTCAGACCTGCACCAGTACAGTCCTCGAGGGCAGCAAACAGGGCAGGTTTTTAGGACAACCTTGAAAACCGTGCCTGTTTGCGGCCCTCAGGGACTGGAATTGTGCAGGTCCTGTGTGTGTGGACAGCAAGTTAAAACATTTCTGTATAAATACAAGTAAAAAAACACACAACAGCATCTCCTTTATTCAAGTACAGCAGGTCAAATCATGTAGAGTACAATACAGTTCAGCACAACAGTATGGTCTTACAGAAAGTCCTCCGCATTGTCCATCCATGGCCGATTGCTTGCATGGCGCAAAACGCCATTAATGCAGTCTCGACCGCCTTTCATTACAGGATCTGTAATTGGATAAAAGCGCCGCATTTTATCCCGAATGTTCCGTCTTAAATTGGCAGGAAGCGCCTTTTTTACGCGATTTCCGTCGTAGTTCACTTTGAAGGCCCAGTCGCAGTACAACGAGTAGGGAACATGGTGCTTAAAAAGTAACAAGGCATACTTGTGGGGTGCACCAGCACTCATCACCCTATACTTCTCCCTGAGCGCCGGTGGCAGATCGCACAGGGTGATGGGCACCGTATCGATGCGAGCGACTGTAGGTCTTTTGGGAGCGGGTGTGCTTTAGGCGACGGGCGATGGTAGGTTGTCTGGGAGGAAGCTTTCCTCCGGTCTTGGTCGCCGTGTTGTCTCCTGGCGTGGTCTTGACGGGGTTGTCATGTCCTCCTCAACGGCATACATGTACACTACATCTTCTGGTGGAGGGGGTGCGCTTGGTGATGGAAGGGGGTCGAAGGTCCCATTCATCACATCCATGTCACCCCCCTGCTCCAGCGTTGGGGAAACAGGGGCATTAACACCGAGCAAATAATGTATGCCCGCTATGTCAGCCTCTATCTTCTCCATCCGTCGATCCATATGTTGCATCCGTTGATCCATATGTATCATCCGTTTATCCATTTGTAGCATCCGTTGCTCCACATTTAGCATTGTCTCCAGAAGCAGATCTATCTTTGCTTGCACAATAGAGTTCCCGGGGAGATCCACACTTATCCCATTCAGCATCTGGTCTAACGAGCTGCTTCTTGTGCATGGCGTGTGAACATCTGGGTGGATGGGCGCAACGGAGGATGAGATGGGGGTTCCATGGAGAGAAGCGGCAGCGACGTCGAAGAAGAGTGGAGGAGGTGACCTGTGGATATCCAGTAGAGGAGAAGCGGCAGCGTCTTCGAAGAGGGATGGAGAAAGTGACCTTTGGATTTCCGGGCGAGAAGCAGAGTCGTCTAAGAGCAAAGGAGAAAGTGACCCGTGGATTTCAGTGGCAGCGTCGTCGGATAGAACTGGAGAAGATGGCCTGTGGGTTTCCGGGAGGGCGGCGGCAGCGTCAAGGACGAGGGGTGGAGAAGACGGGCTGAAGATTCCCGGAACAGCGGCGGCAGAGTCGAAGCATATGTGAGGAAGCGGTCTGCGGGTTCGATGGGTTGGCTGCCAATCGTTTTGCGTTTGTATTTCTTTCTACTCGCAGCAATGCCTGTTAAAAAGTTTTCCAAGGAGCTCAGCATGCGAATTAAGGACATGTATATGAGCGGACACCGAATTGCTGCTATCCAACGCTGGTTAGCTACTTCTGGCATCGTTGTGCCAGCAACCACTGTGAGCCATCATGCACACGGAAAAACCAGAGACCGCAAAAGGGCACCAAGGGTAACTAACGCGCAAGTATATTTATACAACTTAAAAATAAAATTAATTTTAATTTAAATCTAATATTTTTGTTATTTCTCTTGATTTATATTACAACAGTATATATATTTTGTATATTTATATCAGTACAGTATATATATTTTGTATATTTATATTTATATTACAACAGTATATATATTTTGTATATTTATATTATAACAGTATATATATTTTTGTATATTTATATTTATATTACAACAGTATATATATTTTGTATATTTATATTAGTACAGTATACAGTATATATTTTGTATATTTATATTACAACAGTATATATATTTTGTATATTTATATATAAATTTTATATTGCTGCATATTAATAAAACAATATATTTTCTTTACATTGTAGGGAGACAACTCTTCTGGTGGACAAAATAAGTGAGGAGAATGATGAGAAGAGTGCATTAAGGGTCAAAAACACTCTGCAGGAAAAGCACAATCTGACTGTATCCGAGAGCAGCATAAAGAAGATGAGACACAGCATTGGATGGAAATATGGACGTGTGAGGTTAGTACTGGACAGTACAGGAGGTAAAAGTGTTGTTTAGGAAACGGTACTGTACCGGTAAAATTATTTATTCCTTGTCATTACAGAGCGTACCCCATGATACGGGACACAAACAAAATCAAGAGTGGTCCAGGCCCAGGCATGGATCGACAGTGGGTTGACTTTCCAGGATTGCATCTTCACTGATGAGTCTACTGTGTCGCTGGAGAGATTTGCAAGCTTTGCATTCCACAAAAAAGGCCGCATATCTTTGAAGCTGCGGCCAAAACACCCTGTGAAGCTGCATGTGTGGGGTGCCATCTCTAGGCGTGGACCAGGATGCATTGTCATCTTTGAAGGTAAAATATATCAAATATAATGTAGCCTTATGCACTGTACTTTACTAGTGTAACCTTACTGTATGCACTGTACTGTACTATTGTGCAGTTTTTTGAGCACTTTTCTTTTCTTGCTATAGGAATAATGAATAAAGCTTTCTTCAAAGAACACATTGTCCCTGAGATAGTGCAATATATCACACGCGAGTTCCCCAATGGTCACCGCTTCTACCAGGACAACGATCCGAAGCACACCGCGTCAACAGCGCATATTCTTGAGCGCGGTATCAACTGGGTGAAGACGCCAGCGGAGTAAGTGCAGTAGACCGTGTCTCATTTTTTCCCCCACTGTTTTTACTGTGTACTGTATCTCTTAAACTAATTGTCCTTTTTTTCCAATGACAGATCGCCAGACTTCAATCCGATCTAAATGTTCTGGCATCAGCTGAAGGACCATATCCGGAAAGTGGCGAAACCCTCCAAAAAGGACAAGTTGTTGAAAGGCATAATGAGTTTTTGGAATGATGTACTCACCGTGGAACGCTGCAATAAATATATAGACCATATTGCGACTGTGTTGCCCATTGTGATCGCGCGTAATGGGCAAGCATCAGGAAAGTAGTACTGTGCAGTAGTATTGTAAGAACAGTATGATACAGGTAAGTATGGCACAGATTTTTTCTTTCCCAATAGTCAGAGTATACAGTACAGTAGTTACAGTTTTTTCTTTACAGAGAGAGCAGCACCAGCCATCAGGTTACATACAGTTGTATTTAACAGTAGTCAGAGTATACAGTACAGTAGTTCCAGTATACAGTAGACTAGTTTGACAGTAGTACAGTAACTGCCTACTAACTGGTCATTTTTTTTCTTTTCAGAGAAAGCAGCACCAGCCATCTAAAGTAGTACTACATATCACACAATGCCATAATACTGTACAGTACGCACATACAGTAACTGCACTAATTTTTTGTTTTCTTGTCTTTTCAGGAAAAAAGGGTGGGGGGAGGTTTGGTGTGTCCAGTCTAATCTGTTTGTACAGTCAAATGTACAGTATATAAACAGCAGTATTGATGTACACAAAACCTCTCCTCTCAATGAACTACTGTACTGTACACAGAATAAGGAACAAGATAGACGGAAAAAAGAATATTACTATGTACTGTATACTATATATATATATATATATATATATATATATATATATATATATATATATATAGTATATATATATATATATATATATATATATATATTATACATATATTATACATTAGTGTATATATATTATTACATAATATTCTTATAAATGTGCATAATTCATGTTTCTCCATGTTTTACAAATGTTTTCTAAATGTTTATCCAATTTCAATCTGACAGAAGAACTTAATAAAGACTGTATTATGTATTATTCATGATTATTTTTATATTTGTATTTTTTTGTTCCTGATGAAATAAAATAAATATTTATTAACATTCCTGGTAATCATAATCATTGACAACAACCACCCCCACAGTATAAAAATGAATGTCAAAACAACATGAATCAGTTAATGGTTTTTTTTACTCTCAATTCTCACAATGCTGTGCAAATCAGTTTTACATTTCAATTTCGAGAAGAGATTTTCCAAAGCGTTACCATAAACAAAGCCTCAAAGGGTTGGGGGGGGGGGGGGTTGGGTGAGTCATGCGCAGTAAGCAGCTGGCTCCCATCTCAAAGAGGCTTAGAGTACACGCAGGCGCAGTGAGGCGATTGATGCTCGGCTAGGGACGGGTTAAAAACACAATGACTAACTTCAGAAAATGAATGACTCTGTGGAGGTGTCTGTCGAAAAGAGTTTGTGTGTGCGTGGGGGAGGGATGAAGGATTAGTTGTGCTGCAGTTCAAAGAAATTACATACTGTAGAGTAGAGTACAGTAATTTCAAAAGGCAGTTCATCATAATAATTTGATCAATAAACTCCCAAATACAACCCCCAAATACAGTACATAAAAAGCAAGTCACTTTATCTCCCTGTGCCTCAGGCACCAAAAACAAAATAGATTATGAGCTCCACGGGACAGGGAGGGACCTGTGCCTGCAAAATGTCTCTGGAAAGCGCTACGTATACTGTAACTAACAGCGCTATACAAAAACATGCTATTATTATTATTATTATTATAATATCAAGGTGCTGCTCTGTGCAAATCAAATTCGAGAAGGGATTTTCCAAAACGTTGCTGTAAACAAAGCCTCAAAGCTCCCGTCTCAAAGAGAATTACACGCAGGCGCAGTGAAGCTTTGTACTGTAGCTCGGCTATGGACAGATTAAGAACACAATGGCAAGATTCAGAAAATTAACGACTCTGTGGAGAGAGGGGGGGTTGGGTGACTCATGCGCAGTAAGCAGCTAAATAGCTCCGATCGGAAAAAGGATCACACACAGGTGCAGTGAGGCTTTGAAGCTCGGCAATGGACGGATTAAGAACACAATGGCAAGATTCAGAAAATTAATGACTCTGTGGAGAGGGGTGGGGGGTTGGGTGACTCATGAGCAGTAAGCAGCTAAATAGCTCCCATCTGAACAAGGATTACACGCAGGCGCAGTGAGGCTTTGAAGCTCGGCTATGGACGGATTCAAAACACAATGGCAAGATTCCAAAAATTTAAGACAGCCGCATGTAGTTCAAAGCTAAAGACATACTTTAATTTCAAAAGGCAGTTCATCATAATAATACACCCCCAAATACAGTACGTAAAAAGCACACAAATCAACCATGTGCAGTCAAACGCACAGGGTCGCAGACAAAAGATACAGTAAGATGGTTTTTGCAGGCTTGTGGAGAAAAATAAAAAATAAAAATTACAATAAAAAAAAATGTCTTAATTTTTTTTTGGTCACTCACTCAGACAAGCAAGCAGTGGTGGGCGAAGTTACAGGCGCATACGCAGTAAATTCCTGCTGTCAAGCAGGAATGTGATTGAAACCAGACACACGTTCAAAGGAATGGTGTGGGAGAGATGTACTGCATTGCACAGAAGATAAGAAGTTGAAATACCCTGCAGTGCAGTTAATTATCCTGAGCGAGGGGAGAGCTCTGTATATGCAGAAATGTGACACTGTTACAGTACTGTACACGCCTATGCGTTTCAACAATTTTCAAATGAGGCATACTGTACAGTAGCACAGCACCGCAAATGCATGTATACTTTAAATATGCAAATTTACAATTACTGCGCGCGCACACACAGACTGTGTACTGACGTAGGTTGAACCGCGAAGGTATTAGACTTCCAAGACAACAGCTCGCAAACGCCCCCCTGAGTTTTTTCACAGCATTGCAGTATTGCAGACAGCGAGAATAAAATGCTAATATCACGAGCGCGAAAATAACGCAGTTCACTCCGGACGAAAACGACACAAAACCGGGATAATCTGAAAATCGCGGATCTAGCCAATTTAGACTAAAGGTGGTCGCCACTGTACATATACTATAATGTGAATTCCATTTTTTATAGAATGTCTGTGTCTCCTCATCATATTGCAATGAAGCTTCTCAACATTTTGGGGAAATTACAAAATCTGCTAAAAAAAATGACTAATAACTAATCATAAAAAAGGGGAAAGAAACAAGCGCGAAAAGAACTGTGAATTCAAAAGGATACGATATAATCCAAAAATTAGAGTTTCTTTGATGGGTGCCGCACCGGATAACAAATGGGTTCGTTCTAGGCCACTTGAGTAGTTGAGGAAAAGGGTTCCAAACACGCACAATCTCATCAGAGTATATATAGAAAAAGGATAAAAGGCACACAATAGTGTAATATTGTATAATGCAATTTGATCAAAGAAAGTATTGCACTCACATTTTATGAAGTCAAACGGGCATTTCGGTTACTAAGTTTAACCACACTGATGTTGCAGGTTCTCCGTGAACAGGACACCTCCTGCAATACACACCGTCTCCAACGACAGGGCTCGCAGTGTTGTACAGGGTCACCGTTAACAGGATACTCTCAATGGAACAGATAAAAACCACAAATAGTGTGATACTGTATAAGTGGTTATTAGTAGAGTGGTAGAGCAGAATGTGCACTCACATTTTATGTGAAAATATAAAGGCGTGTGGTTGTTAAAGTAACCAATTTATAGGGGTGGTTCTGGAATAACAGGATAATCCCAAAAAAAGGAAAAGGACGCAGGAAAAAAAGGATACAATCTTTATAATATAAAAACAAGAAACAGTAGAGCAATCATATATCCAGAGGAAGCCACACTAAAGACACTGGATCCCAACTCCCAATAAACCCCAGCGATGGCCATACACCAGGGGATAAAGCAAGGAGGAGGTAGCAGTGCTCCAAATGAATTCCCAAAGGGTCTTATGCAATCTGTATAATGAATAATTAATATCCCAACGCGTTTCGTCTCAACAGACTTCTTCCAGGGGGAAGAAAAATCTTTTTTTGGGATTATCCTGTTATTCCAGAACCACCCCTATAAGTTGGTTACTTTAACAACCACACGCCTTTATATTTTCACATAAAATGTGAGTGCACATTCTGCTCTACCACTCTACTAATAACCACTTATACAGTATCACACTATTTGTGGTTTTTATCTGTTCCATTGAGAGTATCCTGTTACCGTTACCGGTACAACACTGCGAGCCCTATCGTTGGAGACGGTGTGTATTGCAGGAGGTGTCCTGTTCACGGAGAACCTGCAACATCAGTGTGGTTAAACTTAGTAACCGAAATGCCCGTTTGACTTCATAAAATGTGAGTGCAATACCTTCTTTGCTCAAATTGCATTATACAATATTACACTATTGTGTGCCTTTTATCCTTTTTCTATATATACTCTGATGAGACTGTGCGCATTTGGAACCCTTTTCCTTAATAACTAAATCATAAGCAGCTTAATGTCGAGCTAAGTGACATGCATGAATATGCCATTCCGTAGTTTCAACATGAAGTGTATGAAAATACTCAAATGTCAGAAAGGGCTTCCCTTTACTGCAATGCTTTGTGCCCCCCACCGGCACAGATTGGGTCATCCCAGGATTAAATGTCCATCTTTCCAATGTCAAGGCCTGGATTAAAACAATTTGCAGGGTGCTCAAGAGTGAGGTGGCCACTTTTTACGGGACATTCCAAACATGTCCATCTAAGGCTGCGTCCATAGGCACTTCAGCCATGCCTGGCCGTGGTACGCGCGCCGTCTGTGGGCGTGTCTAGGGGCGTGCCAGTGATGTCACGGAGCTCATGTGACTGGCCCGTTTTAACGGATTTCTTGTGCAACGCACGCCCCCTCCCGCTTCCGCGCGCCCCGTATAGACGCGATCGCTGCCTTTAGGCAGTCTGATCGCTCAGCGTGCGGACGCGCGGTCGTCCATACCATGGACGCCGTCGTCTTATAGATCCCCATACTGACCAACTCTACCTTACTTTTAAGCCATACTTTTATCCTGTATGTATCGTATTATATTTTCTCAGTTAACATTTTTCCAGTTAGATTAATAAATACCCCCCACATTTCCCTTCTAAATGTGTGTTGACAGGAGCCTTTGACATAAATGGTGGATTTACCATTTGGGGCTGATCAAACATCCAATCTGATCACTGAGAATACGGGTCTGCATACGACTTAATACATTGCTAGTACATTAAGAATTATAGATAAATGTCTTTGCCATCATAGAGCCCATTTGATGTAGCTGTAGGTAATATACAAGATCCATCTTACCGGGGCAGCCAGCTATTTGATAATTACCTTTCAGCAAGTGACATACAGCTAAACCTCACTTTATACAATCTGTTATACGGCTTATGTCATTAACTCAGCGGCACTATAATGAATGATCTTCTGACTTTAGACAACAATCTTCCATGAATTGGCTGTAATTGTCATGAAACAGAGTGGGACTGTGCTTCACCTTCATAACTATAGTGATATATGCGAAGGCTGACGTCTCATACTAGAAACTGTGGTGGAATATATTATGATGGAAATAGCAGTCAATATTGACAAACGAGAATGGTATACAGAATCCTCTTTAGGGGGGGGGGGGGCTATCTTTGCGATTTTATTTTCCCACAGTGAACACACAACTTGGACTGTAAAGTAGTTATCACATTGGTGCCACTGAATTCTGATATCAGATCAAGAGTCAAGAGTAATGTATTAGGTTGGCACAGTGCAGTCATACAACATGCTGGGGGGGGGGGGGGGGGAAATCAAGGAATTATGGGAACTAGGAAACAAGTTGCCCAGCAGAGACATGGCAAACCCCATTTTTCTTCATTTATAATTTAGCTGCCTGTTTGGGGGTAACCCGTTTTAACCACTGCTCCCTGAACATGGTGCATTCTATAATGATACCGAATATTCTCTTAGAGAGTATAACAACTTAGCTGGCAAAGTATCAGAAATGGTCTGCAGATAAGAAGCACTTGGCTCACACTGTCTGTGCATTTAACCCTTTACTGCAGTGTTTTTCAACCAGAGTTCCTAGGAAGCCTTGGGTTCCCTGCAATTTCCAAATACAGAAGAATTTGCATCATTAGAGATGGTTGGGGGTTCCTCAGAATTACACGTAGGATTCCTTAATAAAACAAAAAAAGGTTGGAAACCACTGCTCTCCTGTGAAGAACCCAACACCATTTGATCCCTGAATATATTCCAAGCTGTTTTAGTTTCTTAATTGAAGCCCGCTGGAACATGCTAGGGGCCCACAACGACTTTGTCAAGGGTTATATAGTTGCACAGTAAACATATCAACAGGGCAACAGGTTCCGTGTGTAGCTGAAACCCATCGACAAAAGGGATTCCTAAACTGCAAGGTGGTTATATGGAGTTATAGTTGAGAAGTAGGAGCCAGCAGCTATACCACCATAATGTTTTTGGGTCTCCGTGCTATGCACAGAGAACAATTACACAATTGGTGTACTCCATTTTACCCAATATTGTACTATATTAATGGATGCAATGTGTCAAATTATTTCATACACAAACAATTCACATTTAAAAGCCCCATTCACAAAATGGAGAGAAAAAAAAAAGTGTGAGAGTATTTATTAAAATAATGATGGGGGGGGGGGGGGGTAATGTTTCACGACAATTGGTATTAAAACGCCCCCCTTCTGCAACATTTACTGCACTTGTAAGGAACTACAAAATCTGAACCTCCCATCTCTATTGTAACTGGAAGCCACTCAACTCCATAGGTTGAAATGTTTGTTCCTTTCCAAATGCAACCAACACCTGCAAACTATTTGATTTTCCTTTTAGTTCCTTTTATTTTTCTCCTATTATTAACCATATTTCTGTAATAACATAGCATATACTTCCTAAAGGAAATCACAAGTAAAATGGTCCCCCAGAAGATGCAGCGTGGCATAAAACATAGTGTTGTGACGGGACGGCAGTGAGTAGAGACAAGATTTTGCAGCCAGACTAGTGATTTCCTTTGACATTAGGTTATTGCAGCGTTGCAATACCAATTTGCCACCTGCCATTCTGAGAATTCACATGCTGCAATAAGTAGTACTACAGATAAGGCCAGTAAACTAGGATTTGGCTGAAGTTTATTCTACTTAATGAGGTGGGAAAACAAAAAAGTATTAATGACAAAAAGGAAAAATAAGGGCTCAAACCTACTGCTCGCTCTCAATGCCCTCTGATAACAGACAGAAGAATTCCTATTCTACATCATGACTTCTATTGAACGTACTGTACAATCCCACATAGGCCTAAAATGAACTGATAACAGTGATACAGTTTGTTTGCAGGTCTGAAATAGGTAACTGATGCCTGGACAGGGGAGTATTACATGTTATCTTGTTGGTTCCCTCCAATGAAAGAAGATAATACGATTTATTCATGCCTACTCCGTCTGGGAGCCAATTAGGTCAAGGCACAGGATAAAGGGAAATACAATTTCTCTAAACAATAAAATGCATCAATCATCTACTTTTAACAATTTATACTGTATCTCTGTCTATTTCAAACCAGCACTAAACGTTTCATGATTATTTGGGATCAGAGGTGATGCTCTGAAGATCCAGTCCGTTTCTGCTCCCTAAAAAGAAATATAGAAAGTTCAAAATGTACGGGTGCTTCGCTTCATTATACAACGCCCCATATTCGTTCCCAGGGGAAGTAAATGTGTCCTTCCCCTTGATCGGGATAGGTGCGAATGAGCAATTTCCTCCTACTTAACAATGACAATGGAAATTCCCAGTGTCCTTCATAGACGTTGCTATTTTTACACAGAGACCATATGAAAAGCAAAAGCGCTTACCAGATATTCTTTGCATTTTCATACGCCGGGCTTGTATGCGCCCTTTCGCCAGCCGCTGCTTCGCTATAATGCAGCGGATGTGGTCGGAGAAAATAAACGTAGCCTGGAGGATCGGGAACGGCTTTGAGTGGGGACTTGAAGCTGGTTTGTGGATGGTAATATTTAAGGCTCTGCTGTCATCTTCAACACCAGTTACTTGCATATCCTGGGGAAAAGAAGTGACCAAAATGAGAAGCGTTCCAGTTGCTTCTGAAACAATGTAATACTGTATGGATGTTTAACCGTTGTTTGTGGTATGGACAAAACTCAATTTAGGCATGGGGTGGCCAACTGCAGTCCTCAAGGACCACCAACGGGACACGTTTTCATTATATCCCTGCTTCAGCAAAGGTGGCTCAGTCATTGACAGTCACCTGTGCTGAAGCAGGGATATTCTGAAAACATATCCTGTTGGTGGTCCTTGTGGACTGGAGTTGGAGAGTGAGTTAATGTCAGGGTCACCTTTGTCAGCAGCTATTTCCTGTGTCATTGACCTCTGGTTATTCTTTCTTAATAGTGACGAACTGTTGATTCTTTCTGTGCCCAAGTCCATCTGTTATTTGAATTGGTGTGTGCAGGAAATGCAGCAGCGCACGTTTCGTGCACACGCTGGTCAGGCACCAGCCAGGATGTCTGGAGCACCATGACAGGTTTTTGAATTGATGTACCTGGATCTGGTTTCAGTTGCACCACCTGAGTCTGCTACACTCAGCACCTTTACTGCTGCTCTTTCTGCTCTACCTGGGGCAGAGGAAAAATCAACAGGGCGAGATGTGGGGGTTCAAGAGGAGGTACTGCAGGGAGGAGTCGTCAGTATGGTAGAAATGGGGAGTGCTTCTACCAGCGAGGAGGACGTGACTGCAGTAAGCCAGCATGGGAAAGTCGAGGGCAAGGGTGACTTCTGATGAGCGCAGCAACGAGTCTTGTAGAATGTGGCTGCTGGGATGGTTTATTGGCCTGCCAACTTGTGCTAATCCCATTCCAAACTTACATGATATGGTTCAGCTTGTTGTACACGTGTATGGCTGCGGTCAGGGTGGAGCGAACATCTCGCGCACACGCTGCGATCAGTGATAACTCTGAAATCCCTTGTCCGGGGTGAGCGTGCGCGCGCATGCCTGTGTGCTTGCTGCTTGGCGAGACAATCAAGTTTGATTTGGCTGCGCTGATGCGTCATGTGAGCGGTTTGCCCAATGTGGGCAAACCAGCTCCGTGACATCATGGCCGCGCCCCCCGACACCCGCAACTAGCTGGCCAGAAATTACGGGGCTGAGCACGACATCACGGCGCTCAAGCGTGAGCGCGCCCGCTCACAGACTGGCCGCAGCCTAAGGGTTGTCAAAGCAGTGTGTGTACTGGGCAGGCTTAATAATGATTCCAACAAAACAAAGGTAGAGCAAAGTTCTAGTAGATGAATTTGTCCAGGAGGAAGCAGAAAGCAAGGGATCCGCGCTCCTGCTGTCCTATTTGTTCAATTGGAAAAGGGCCCCCTGCAGCTGTGTATGTTGGAGAAACTCCCCAAACTAAATTGAGGTCCCCCACACGGCTGCAGTACTGTTGCAGTCCAGACGCAACATCACCGCCAGCCACAGCTACCCCCACTCTGCTGCTTGTGGTTAGTATCTGTCCCCCCACGGTGGTCTTTATAGTCATTTTCTGTAGCTGAATTCTCTATGTGAGCGTTTTCTCAGATATATTTGATTTGTGGTGTTGGCTTCATTGAATCTAGTGGCAATCTATCCATGAGGGGGAGGGATTTGCATTTTAATGTTATTGTTGTGTATTGTATGATTATTACCTTTGTCATTTCTGTTAATGTCTCATTCAGTTATATACTGGTGACTATATGTGTGGTCATTTGACCAGAGACTAAAATTGTTACTTTTAATACTGATCCCTGGTGCGCCGTGCGTGCATTTTTTCTCTTTGTCCAGGAGGATGTGAATGCATTGTAACACTAACAGAAATGGACGGCAGCCAAGAACCACATGGTCCATCAGGTCGGCTCATTTTCCAATCGCTCGCGAAACCTCAGACCCCATTAGATACTTTTGTTTCTTTCATGTTTATGATGTATATTCCAACCATTTTTTATACCCGTACTGTTTTACCCTCCACCATCTCTGTTTGGAGACTATAGAGGGATACAGAAATCTTCCAAAAACAGGGCACATTTTTGATATATCAAAAACAATGATCATTTATTTCATCATAGACAAACATTTAAATCCTCAATATCCGTGAGAATACAGACACCTAACAATATAAATGCTAATCATATAATAAGTGCAGTAAACAATGAGTCATCCGTGTGGGAAACCAAAGGGATCCTCACAGGAGACTCGTAGTAAAATTCATATAGAGAGTACATATCATCACTCAATAGTAGTTGAGCAGGCCAAAAAGTCCCATTAATAGTGTAAATATGTAGGTACTGTGTTAACTCTGTGTCACAGCACAATCTGCCGGAGAGTCATCTGTAAAAGTATTTGTCCACAGTCCCAGATCAATATACAGGAAGACGGTGATTAAATATAGAAACGCCAGAGACTCCATGCTGCATAAAGTGTCCGCTCTCAACTGCGACCCCGTTTGAGGCTTGGAAAACGCGTTACATTATGCCCATGAATAAGTGATCTCCAAAATTCAGAAAGTGTACACACCATATCTATGACAAATGCTCTTGTTTTATTTATAAAATGTTTTACCAGGAAGTAATACATTGAAAGTTACCTCTCGTTTTCAAGTATGTCCTGGGCATAGAGTTATAATGACAATTATAGGCTAAAGTTGTCAAATTCTGGGCATTATTGAAATCCCTGCTCTCTGATTGGTTAAAATTATTCATTCAGTAATGCCTGGAATTTTTGGCAGCTTGCAAATTATTTATAGCCAATCAGCTTTTCCTTTTGTCAGAACAGCTCTGAGACAAGGCAGGGGATTGGTCAGGAAGCAGCAGCCAGGCAGTGACTCCTCCCTCCACCTCCCTCCATGAACAGAGCTCCATGGACAGTTGAGTTGAGGAGGGAAGAGTGTGTGTTTGTAGCTGCAGTTTCTATCTATCTATCGTGTGTGTGTGTCTGCTGCAGAGTGTGTGTGAGTGTGTCTACTGCAAAGTGTGTGTGTGTCTGCTGCAGAGTGTGTGTAAGTGTGTCTGCTGCAGAGTGTGTGTGTGTGTCTGCTGCAGAGTGTGTGTGTGTGTGTCTGCTGCAGAGTGTGTGTGTGTGTCTGCTGCAGAGTGTGTGTGTGTGTCTGCTGCAGAGTGTGTGTGTGTGTCTGCTGCAGAGTGTGTGTGTGTCTGCTGCAGAGTGTGTGTGTCTGCTGCAGAGTGTGTGTATGTGTGTGTCTGCTGCAGAGTGTGTGTGTGTGTGTTTGTGTCTGCTGCAGAGAGTGTGTGTGTGTGTGTCTGCTGCAGTGTGTGTCTGCTGCAGTGTGTGTGTGTGTCTGCGGCAGAGTTTGTGTGCGTCTGCTGCAGAGTGTGTGTGTGTGTGCTGCAGAATATGTGTGTGTGTGTGTGTGTCTGCTGCAGAATATGTGTGTGTGTGTGTCTGCTGCAGAATATGTGTGTGCTGCAGAATATGTGTGTGCTGCAGAATATGTGTGTGTGTGCTGCAGGATATGTGTGTGTGTGCTGCAGAATGTGTGTGTGTGTCTGCTGCAGAATATGTGTGTGTGTCTGCTGCAGAATATGTGTGTGTGTCTGCTGCAGAATATGTGTGTGTGTCTGCTGCAGAATATGTGTGTGTGTCTTCTGCAGAGTGTGTGAGTGTGTCTGCTGCAGAGTGTGTGTGAGTGTGTCTGCTGCAGTGTGTGTGTTTGCTGCAGAGTGTGTGTGAGTGTGTCTGCTGCAGAGTGTGTGTGAGTGTGTCTGCTGCAGAGTGTGTGTGTCTGCTGCAGAATATGTGTGTGTGTGTGTGTGCTGCAGAATATGTGTGTTTGTGTGTGCTGCAGAATATGTGTGTGCTGCAGAATATGTGTGTGTGCTGCAGAATATGTGTGTGTGTGCTGCAGAATGTGTGTGCGTGTGCTGCAGTGTGTGTGTGTGTGTGTCTGCTGCAGAGTGTGTGTGTTTCTGCTGCAGTGTGTGTGTGTGTGTGGGTGTACTGCAGAATATGTGTGTGTGTCTGCTGCAGAGTGTGTGTCTGCTGCAGTGTGTGGGTGTCTGCTGCAGAGTGTGTGTGTGTGTGTCTGCTGCAGAGTGTGTGTGGGTGTCTGCTGCAGTGTATGTGTGTGGGTGTCTGCTGCAGTGTGTGTGTGTGGGTGTCTGCTGCAGAGTGTGTGTGTGGGTGTCTGCTGCAGTGTGTGTGTGTGGTTGTCTGCTGCAGAGTGTGTGTGTGGGTGTCTGCTGCAGAGTGTGTGTGTGGGTGTCTGCTGCAGAGTGTGTGTGTGTGGGTGTGCTGCAGAATATGTGTGTGTGTGTGCTGCAGAGTGTGTGTGTGTGCTGCAGAGTGTGTGTGTGTGCTGCAGAGTGTGTGTGTGTGTCTGCTGCAGAGTGTGTGTGTGTGTCTGCTGCAGAGTGTGTGTGTGTGTGTCTGCTGCAAAGTGTGTGTGTGTCTGCTGAAGTGTGTGTGTGTGTCTGCTGCAGAATATGTGTGTGTGTCTGCTGCAGAGTGTGTGTGTGTCTGCTGCAGAGTGTGGGTGTCTGCTGCAGAGTGTGTGTGTGTCTGCTGCAGTGTGTGTGTGTGGGTGTCTGCCGCAGTGTATGTGTGTGGGTGTCTGCTGCAGTGTGTGTGTGTGGGTGTCTGCTGCAGAGTGTGTGTGTGGGTGTCTGCTGCAGAGTGTGTGTGGGGGTGTGTGCTGCAGATTATGTGTGTGTGTCTGCTGCAGATTATGTGTGTGTGTCTGCTGCAGACTGTGTGTGTGTGTGTCTGCTGCAGAATATGTATGTGTGTCTGCTGCAGAGTGTGTGTGTGTGTCTGCTGCAGAGTGTGTGTGTGTGTGTCTGCTGTAGAGTGTGTGTGGGTGTCTGCTGCAGAGTGTGTGTGTGGGTGTCTGCTGCAGAGTGTGTGTGTGGGTGTCTGCTGCAGAGTGTGTGTGTGGGTGTCTGCTGCAGAGTGTGTGTGTGGGTGTCTGCTGCAGAGTGTGTGTGTGGGTGTCTGCTGCAGAGTGTGTGTGTGGGTGTCTGCTGCAGAGTGTGTGTGTGGGTGTCTGCTGCAGAGTGTGTGTGTGGGTGTCTGCTGCAGAGTGTGTGTGTGGGTGTCTGCTGCAGAATGTGTGTGTGGGTGTCTGCTGCAGAATGTGTGTGTGGGTGTCTGCTGCAGAGTGTGTGTGTGGGTGTGTGCTGCAGAGTGTGTGTGTGGGTGTGTGCTGCAGAGTGTGTGTGGGGGTCTGCTGCAGAGTGTGTGTGTGGGTGTCAGCTGCAGAGTGTGTGTGGGTGTCTGCTGCAGAGTGTGTGTGGGTGTCTGCTGCAGAGTGTGTGTGGGTGTCTGCTGCAGAGTGTGTGTGTGTGGGTGTCTGCTGCAGAGTGTGTGTGTGGGTGTCTGCTGCAGAGTGTGTGTGTCTGCTGCAGAGTGTGTGTGTGTGTGTCTAGCTGCAGAGGGCGTGTGCAGCTGCAGGGTTTGTGTGTGTAGCTGCAAAATTTGTGTGTGTGTAGCTGCAGTTTGTGTGTAGCAGCAGTTTGTGTGATGGGCTGGTGTGTGTGTGAACAGCTGCAATGTGTTGTGGTGTGTGTGTTGTCTGTGTGTAGCATTTGTGTGTGTACACAGAGGGGGCAGTAGTGTGTGAATATAGATAGCTGCAGTGTAAGTGTTTATAGAGGTGCTTTAATGTATTTACCATTTTATTTTAATACAAAAATCTATATAACTGTACAAAATGGTCTATTATTTATGAAAAAAAGCCTAAATTTAGTCTATAATAGTAATAATCCCCTCAGAACAGGACATTACTGGCCAATAATGCCCTGGCTGGGTTAATTGTTTCTGATCTGGAGCTCAGTCATTGGAAGGTTAAAAAATGTAGTCTTGGTCCCAGATACCATTGTTACAGTCTTGTCAGTGTTTAAAAACAGTTTATTGTGAGAGATCCAATTTTCAAGTTTCAAAAAGTAAGATTGACGTATGTGTTCAAGGTCGGAGAGGCTAGTGCTGTGTGCATATAAGATTGTGTTATCTACATACATGTGTATTGAGGCTTCCTTACAAGCTGTACGAAGATCATTGATGAACACTGAGAAGAGTAGGGGCCCCAGAACAGAGCCTTGCGGGACACCACAGGCGATATCTAAGGGGTTGGAGTTAGAGCCTGAGATAAACACATGTTGGGATCTACCGGTTAGGCAGGAATGAAACCAGTTTAAAGCATGCTCCCCTATTCCAGAGCACTGGAGGTTGTTAAGCAAGATAGCATGATCAACAGTATCAAAAGCCTTTGCAAAATCTAGGAATATTGCACCAGTGAGTTGTCCTCGTTCCATTCCACACTGGATCTCATTGCAAACTTTTAGCAGGGTAGTTACCGTAGAGTGTTTGGGGTGAAAGCCAGATTGGAATTGGCTAGGGAAATTTGTCTTGGTATAGTAATTGTTTAATTGGGAGTGAACACATTTTTCCATGACTTTGGATAGTACTGAGAGAAGAGAGATTGGCCTGTAGTTTGAGACAGTGTTTTTGTCCCCACTTTTAAAGATTGGGAAAACTCTGGCAGTTTTCCAAGTCTTGGGGATAAGGCCTACAGACAGGATAGAGTTGACTATGGAAGCAATTGGTTTGGCAATGGCTGGGGCACCAAGTATTAAGGCATCACAGCCTAGGGCAAATCAAAAAACTGAAAAATACTTGCATTATCATCACTACATTTACCTGTAGCAAACCTGCAAACTTCACGACCCCCCAGCCAAGTCTCTTGATGTCGGGCTCCACCAAGCTCATCTGATAGACATCAACAGAAAGAAATCTTTGCACCTGTCCCCCATCTTTTGTTATTACTGTACACGCAATCAAGTCGCTGTTATCTGGAAGAATAAAAAAAGACAAACATTAAAGTCCTGGTGCTACTTAGATAATTTTTTGCTTATTTGTCAAGGCGCTTCCACACTGAAGTCAACATGTAAGGGACCAAAAGACAAAAGTGATACACACAGTGGAGTGATATAAAAAATGAGTAGCGATTAAATCCTGTGAAAATACACAATGAAGTGATATAGTGAAGTGAAAATATACAACATACTGTAGGTTATATCTGTCCTGGTGATCTGTGGATTCTCAAAACCTCTGGTGGGAATTTGTTTCTGAAAATTCCTTTTTCATACCCACTGTCCAGGGTCCAGAGGGAGCATATATACGGATCACCCCCAAACAAGGAGAAGAGAAAATATATAGCCAAGATCCCCTCCCCTCTTTCAGAAATATTACACAGTTGTGCACTATATTTTCTCCTCTTTTTATTGGGTGATCTGTGCAAATGCTCCCTCTGGACCCTGGAGACTGGCTACATGGATAAGAATATTAAATTGTTCATTTTCACACAAAACGTTATCATTACCATACAGTTTACCACCATATCTTTCAATCCCAGACACAAGCCGCCGTGAAATTATTTTGGGGGGTTATTTAAAAGTGGGACTTGGCTAGGCAATTACTTATAATTAAGCCTAAACCCCTGCAACTTTGGGGTCCCTGCAACATTCGTAATTTATTTGATTAGAATCTCTTGCCTACAACTTAGCCCATGGAGTACACAGGCTACATTTGTTTTGTGGCTTCTGGAGTTATACTATTAAATATAGCTTAAAGCAGCAATCCCGCTCATTTAGTACCGAGGGGGCCTTCTGGAGCTTCACCGCACTATTTTTAGCCCCCCCCCTCCCTCCCCGCTGGTTTCTGAGACACTTACCATTTTAGCAGCCAGTGTTCTTTTATTGATTTACAAAGATGGCGCCCGCAGTCTTCCAATAGGAAACCGCAACGTCATTCACTGCAAATTTTCATTGACCCGCGGGAGCTTTACCACAGGCCACTAGTATAGAATTTGCAAAAACGAGGAGACCCCAGAGCTGAATTCAGCTTCAGAAGCTCCCCCCCCACCCCCTCAAATTGAGGAATACAGAAATATCCTGGTTTAGGGCTTACAAATGTACGCAGTGCTGTACATTTTGCAGGCACAAATAGTCTATGCCGGAGAACATTCCTCTTACTGCAAATCCCAAATGTTGCCAAATAGAACTGGGCTTTAAATCTAAATCTTCCTATTCAATGAGGTCTTATTTACAATTACATTACCAGATGAAACACATTGGAGGCTATGTGGAGGGGGAGTGCAGATAAAGGCACTATGGCACGGAAACTCCTATTCAAGTCAATAGGCGTTTCAGTGCGATAGTGCCCCAAATGAATTAACCCGTATGTATCAAAATCACCAGGCTGCCCTAGAATTACCAAGTGCCAAGATCCCACTGATTTCAGCAACACCCCTTGACAAATGCTGGATGATTGTAGGATCTGGCCAAACACGGATGAGCATTTGCTCTGTTGCTGGCATTATGGTTGAGGTTTGGAAAACAATGGGTTTTACTTGTAAAGAATTTAGAAAATGTGCAGATGAGATGGTTATAAAACACAGGAAAATACAGAAACTGCCATGTTAAAGCCCTGGAGGTTTACATCATCAAAACAGCAGTTTCATTAGCGCATCCTTTCTTTTTGTCTGCGTGACTATAGTCTGTATTCAGAATGCTGACCATGTAGTGAAGTCTCTAGCAGACATCTTGTTCTATCCCAATGTCGCTCGTGACCGAGGAAGCCCTAATGAGAAGACAAGTTGAAGTTGAGAAAGTAGACAATTCTGAGAACGTGGTCTCCATGATCAAAATCAGTTTAAATAAATAAGAAGGTCAATTTAAATAAATAAAAAGATGTGCAGAACTATTATTTTATATTTGAATGGCATAATATGGCCTTGTTAAGGAGTTAACATGAGATTACAGGGTTTTCTTCCATTGAATACCAATGTAGAAAAATATATAGACATTAACAAATAGCTAAAGTGCTAAACCCAGGTGCGAAAAACGGGAGTACACTAGGGCCCCGCTTCTCGGCGATCCGCCAATACGGGAGTACCGAGAAGGGGCCGCCATGACTGTGCATGGCAGAAGGGGGGCGGCCGAGGTCGCGCATGCGCAGAAGGAAAGACGTAAAATCGCCGGTGGACATAGCAAATGCTATGTTCCGCCATCCGGCGGCGGCCTAGAATGAAACCCATCGTATGAGTGGGGCCGTACTGTATATTAAATTGGTCAAAAATCCCTCAGCAGTGGATGACGTCACTTAGTGTCCATTTTTAAGCAAGGTGGCCTCTGACCCACTCGATGTGTTTCGTCCTTCAGGACTTCTTCCTGGAAGACAGAGTGGGTCAGACGGAGCCCACCCTGCTTTAAATTGGACACTTTGTATGCCTAAGGATTCAACTCTTTGCTTTACCACCATTAACCACTTACACAGGAAGGGACTGCATCAGCTCCAGGGATACTGTATGCTTTTGTGGGTGAGTATCACGCTAAACCTTTATTCACTTGATCTCATGTGGGACTTTATATACAGGACATTACATCATTTAACTACATCCTCTGAGGGTGTTACATCACTGATTGAGCCAGCTGTGCTGAAGCCGGGATATCCTAAAAATCTGACCCATTGGTGGCCCTGGAGGACTGGAGTTGGACACCACTGTCCTAAGAGATGCATAGTAATAGCAAAGGGACGAGTGCTTTGGAACTACTCAAATGCTTCGTTAAAGGGGTGTGTTCTAAGACGGGACTTAAAGGTGGAGAGAGGGTGCTGGTTGGATATGGAGGGGAAGGACATGGCAGAGGTGTGTGGCAGTCAGTGAGTGAATGAGAAAGGCTTTAGGCAGGAGAGGGCTATAGATACAGAAGGGGGTAGACATTGCATCCTTAAGTAAAATACTATTGAAAAAGATTAACTAATGGTTCGGAACACCTGCAATATGCTTTAAATATGTACCCATGGATTTCCAAAAATCATTTGCCTCCAGTGAGCTAAATGTAAAAATAAAGTTTCACAACCTTGCTAATTGGTTTGGTGGTTTTCAAAGATCAATAATTATAATGAAAAGGTTTGGAGTAAACCACCAATTGGCAGCATGCAATTTGCTAAGCAGGACATGCCTAAGTGGTTTGGAATATTAATTCCATTGTAACAAATAAAGCATTTGGTTTACATACTGAAGAACCACGTGCAGCTATTTCTTCTGCATTGATTGTAGTGCAATGGCTCATGAGACTGTTAATTGTGCAGCTGGGTTGTAAATTCACCATTCTGTACGCAGCCAATACAACCCACTTTAATAGACTTCCGTGCTGTTATGAAGCCGAACCTCAATTGGAATCGATTGAACAGACCTGTGTAATGTACTAGCCATCAAATAGAGAAACACGGACATTAATAGAAAGGCGCAATACCGGACGCAACAAAAACGCAGGAAATCACGGCACCTGTAAAAGTATTTTAATATTTAATCTGTTCAAATCCTATTCAATCAAGATATCCCGACTAAAATCCTACCTATAAGAAACAATGGCAAGTATTTTCACACACCTGTAAAAGCATTTATTGCTATAAAAGGTACCAGCTTAAAGCGACATTGGCTCTTGAGAGATATATATATTTTTTATTTTTTTATGCATTCAGCCGTTCTTTACCTTTAAGGAAATGTAATTATGTAAGCCAGGGGGGTGCAAACTGGGGGTTACAGAGGTCCCGTGCTCTCCCCCAAGGCATTTAAATGAAATGCCGGGGGAACGCGCGAGGTCTCTGTAACTAACTTACCTTGCTTCCAGCGACGCGTCGTCATGGTAACCCGGTGTCAAATGACGCCGTAGGGGGTCACGTGACGTCTTGTCGCCGGAACCGAGCACTTGGTGGGGCCCGCAAGCAGTGGAGGCGAGCAGGCAGGGGGGCGCATGGGGAAAAGATTGCGTACCCCTGATCTGAGCAGCCGATCAATCCGTTCTCTAGCGATAAATTGGCAAAGATACCGCTTTCCAATGCACCCTATATGGCTGCCTATTACAAAAGAGGGCGTGCAGCGCGAGCTAAATAGTGGCTATATCAACTCAAGGAAGATAATTACGCACAGTGAAAAGGGCAAAAAGAGTGGGGGGGGGGGGGTAAATGCTGCAAGTATCATCTAATACTAAACAATGAATTTTTGTTGTTGTTTTAAACCACATAGGATTTTTAAGGTAATGCTGCTTTAAGATAAAAGGAAATCCATAAAAAGGCTGGTTAAGAGACTTCAACCAAACATGTTACACTTAATCGTATCATAGATTGCACGTTAAATATTTCGAGCTCTTCCCTTAAGGGTGGTTGATTCACGGAATAATCTCCCAACAGAGGTGGCAGAGGATAATACACTAAGGGAATAGAAAAATGCTCGAGATAAGACGCATAGCAATACCAAGTATGAAAAAAACAAAGAATTGAATAGGGGAATGGGCAGGCAAGGACGGCATAATAATAATATTAACAACAACTTTCATACAGCGCTTTTCTCCCAATGGGACTCAAAGCGCGTCACAATTACAGTATAGCGCGCAGTAGGCAGCGTATAGGATTGTTACAGCGACAGTCCCTGCCCTGATGCGCTTACAATCTGTGTTTGGCGTCTATGGCAGAGGGAGATAAAGGGACATGCCCAAGGTAACAAAGAGCCGGTACCGGGAATTTAACCAGATTCCCCTGCTTCAATCTCAGTGTCGTTGTTATCAGTCAGAGGCTTTATTCACGGAGACACTCCTTCAGTACTAGGTTTATTATTTGCAGTCAATTTCTGTGTTTAATTTATGTTATCTGAAAAACATATGGAAATGAACCAGAGTGCTTATACCGCTTGAGTTCTGTACACTGTAAATGTAAGTTTTACTTTAAGTTTTGTTGACCTTCTACCGATGTCAGCAAACCGCCTGGGTGGGGTGTAAATATCAATTTGGCCGTATTAAAAAAATAAATCTCCAAAATGCTGTCAAAGGAAAGATAGGATGGCTCCAGATAGGAACATCCCTCCTTAAGAGTGTTAATCACTAAAGTGCTAAATCTGTGCGTCGCTTGCATTGTGTGTGTGTGTTGTGTGTGTGGTGTGTGTGTGGTGTGTGTATGGTGTGTGGTGTGTGTGTAACCTTTGACTGTACATCACGGACCACTTTAGTATTGGTATTTATTTAAATGACCACCATACTTGGATCTGTTTGTAAATATATTTAAAATATTACATTATGTTAAATATACATTTAAATACAAATATGTAGATTTAAATACAAAAATAGGAGGCGTATCGTTGTTGACTAAATTTAACGTAGATTGAACTCAAAGGACGTCTTTTTCATCCTCATCTTTTATATAACTATATAACTAAACCTATAGCAGAAGCAGCCGCCAGAACTCGTGCAGGAATAGAAATTCCACTGAATACAAGAGCTGAGGTTCAAAAGATTTTGGGCGGTGGCATAGCTAGATATGCGCAGGCCTCCGGGCAAACATTTTTTTCAGGGCCCCTTAATATTAATGACTGCATTTTTTTCTCCCTCCCCCTCCTCTCTCTCATCATCCCTCCCCCTCATCACCACCAACATCAGTTCTCCCCCTCATCATCAACTCAACCCTTCATAATCATCAGCAGCTCTACCCAGCATCAGATCTCCCCCTTATCACCATATCTCTCGCTGCCCCCCTCCACCTGCTCCATGCCTACCTGTGGTAATGGAGATGGGAGCGGAGAGATGGAATGCCGCGGCGGGCCCCGGGGTTAAGGTATACGCCGGTAGAAGAATCAGCACTTGAGGCCGAGCAGGACAGCACGAGGCGAGAAGCGCTCTCTAGCAGTAGACACAGGAAATAATAAAGTCTTCCGGGTCGGACCCCTGGGGCGCTCTCCTTTCCTGCCGTCCTGCCGCTGTAACAAGTGCTGATTCTTGTATCGGCTTATCCTTTAACGCCGGGGGCACGCCGCATACCATCTCCCCCGCCTCTCTCTACAGGGGTTGGGGGGGAGCAGGCCCGCTGGGCTTTAGCTACGCCCCTGATTTCGGGATCCAGTTTCAGAAACACTGGGCCATGCTCTCATTTCTAAAGGATTTGCCTTTATTTTTAACAAAAAAAAAATCATCGACTGGATATTGCAAGACTGGTGATACAGCCTGTCAGAGACACGTCATTGGAAAAGCTGAATGTACCTTTAAAAGTTGTCAAATAAGTGGCACTGCTTTAAGCATGAGAAGAGAACATTAATGCAGTAAAGTAAATACAGGCATACCCCGCATTAACGTACGCAATGGGACCGGAGCATGTATGTAAAGTGAAAATGTACTTAAAGTGAAGCACTACCTTTTTCCCACTTATTGATGCATGTACTGTACTGCAATCGTAATATACGTGCATAACTGATGTAAATAACGCATGTGTAACAGGCTCTATAGTCTCCCCGCTTGCGCACAGCTTTGGTACAGGTAGGGAACCGGTATTACTGTTCAGGACGTGCTGACAGGCGCATGCGTGAGCTGCTGTTTACCTATTGGGCGACATGTCCTTACTCGCGAGTGTACTTAAAGTGAGTGTCCTTAAACAGGGGTATGCCTGTATGCACTTGTAAGCATCTGTCAATTGCTGACAAGTTAATGGAGTTTGCAAAGAACCACAGACTAGTTGGTGAAATACAGTACAGGAAAGCAGTTTGAGTTCTGCTAAAATAATACACTCCCTGGCTTTCCAAGGAAATGTGCTCTCATTATAAAACAATTAACGTCTATAATTGATGTTTGTGCCTGTAACGTGGCTTGCCAAATTATTCAGGGTCTATTATGTGGCACTTCACATTTTGCCTTTGATGCCATTTTTCCAGAGAATAACACACCCTTTTGCCTGAACGCACATGCTGCTCATCTGATACCCAACGTGCTAGAAGTTCAAAGCACCAAAGCCCGTCTACGGCTCCTCTTCAATATGTTCCTTGTTAGGCAAGATGCAAGACTTATGCAAATGAAAAGGTCTTAAAGCTTTCCTAGGAAAGAGGAGACTGCTTCAGAGACTATTGAATAGAAGACTGAGCCGGATTCCGCAGATTCCGGTAACAGTAACAAATATATTTGCAGGGGAAATAAAATATGCGTTTCTTTTACGGGATAAATCCTTAACATGTCATTGCATAATTTACAGAATATACATGCAAGATTAAATTTAACAGCAGAAATGGGAATTACTTCTACAAACGCTATTCCCTAAAACGCAGATACCTGGAGATATCAGGCTACTATCAAAAATTGCTCATACAGTACACCAAGTATCGTCTGCTCCAGGCTGGCGTTGGGCCTATCCTTCTGTACATAGGCAAGACTAGCCAACCTAGAATAGATGACAAACCCATAATATTAACAATGTAGAACTTTATGTATTAAATTCCTAGCAGGCTAATAAAAGCATAATATTTGCACATGTGGGTGTTATGTTTTTCTGATTTTATTTCTAGGGAATCCGTGTTGTATATCAACTTCTTTGCAATGCATTGGTTGCCCCGGAGAAAGTGGTTCCATTATATTGTTCCATATGTTGGGGTAAGCTCAGCCAGTACAAACTGCAATTACAATCTTTCTCATCATTTACTGGACTGCTGTTGAGGTGTGACCCAAAGAAGCTAAACACAAAACACACCAAGGAAGGCACACATGCAAATTCACCAACGGCCAACTTCCTTGTTATTAACCCTAACTTATTACTTCGTTCATTTTGCATAAAAGCCTGCACATTTTTAACCATTTCTATTATTTCAGTTAAACTGGGGTTTTTAGTTACATATTGTGACCACACCATGGTAATCCCAGATCAGGCAAACCTTAAAGCAGCAAAACATGTAGCACATTTTTTGTTATTACAAGATTAACGCAGAGGGTCCCCGGAGCTGAACTGTGTTACTTTCAGATCCGGGGACCTCCTGCTTCCAGACATATCTCCGTAGGGGGTGCCGGCATCTCTGAAGGAGTTTAAATGTCCCGCGGACCAATAGGAAGCCATGACGGCATTCGTTGCGGATTCCTATTGGCCCACATAACCAGGACGTTTAAACTCTAGAGATGTTGGCGCCCTCCACGGACAAATCTCTGGACGTAGGGGGTCCCCGGAATTGAAATTAAACACAGTTCAGCTCCGGAGACCCCCTGCGTTAATCTAATAACAAAAATACATTTTTAAAAAAAGCACGCAGAGCTACATGATTTGCTGCCTTAAATTCTAGATTAATTAGCTATGTCCTCAGCTGAATAGCTGCTGATTCTCGCAAAAAAAGAAGAGAACTGTAATTGGGTTACTGTATACTGCCTGATCTGTGGTAACTCTGGCGTGCTAGCCAAACTTGTCATAGATTGACCACAATATGCAACTCAAACCCCCCATTTAAATGAAATATTAGAAATAGGTTGTTATGCAGCATGATCCAAGTAACAAGAAAAGGTTAATAAATGCCAAAATGTTGGGTTTTACTGAATTTGTATGTGTGTTTCTCTGTTAATTTGTTTTTCCTGCCACAGGCTTGTCTAAGAAATCTTACCACGTGCAATACCAGATCCCCCTCAAGCAAGATTTCTACTTCTTTGTAACTCAGTTTTTACTCGTGTTAACTTATCGCATTAGTCACACACTGTTTTTAGAATGCAAGACTTTAATGAAGATCAAAATATTTGTGAATAAAGCGATATGTCTCAAACACTTTAACAAGCTGTGATATGAAGGTTAGCAAATATAGGCACATAAGCTGCGGGCAGACAAAAAATGGGTCAAGATAAACTTAATTACAATTTCTATTTTCCTTAAAATCCCCTTGTTTTCTCCCCCAGTGTACTGATTTGTACACACATTCTGATAGGGCGCTGTTCATACCACACAAAAAAACACATATTTGCAAATTGTGTGTACACAATGGGGTCTATGTATCAACAGAACCGTGGCTCATGGGAATTTGTATGCAACATTTTGCTTGTTTCTGGCTGTGTCACATGAAAAATAGCTTCTAAATCACATTTTGTTCCATTTGATTTTATTCACTTAAGTGTTTCTACAACAGGGATTCTCAACAGGGAGTTCTAGAGGTGTCTCCAAGGGGTTTGTTCCCGAGCCCGTGTGGATACTGCACACTTCGGAAGATGCCGAACTGCACCCCAGCGTGGTGGGGTGGTCTAGCGGTCTATTACAGCAGGAGCTCCCAAAGTCACTCCCCACAATGCATTGCATTCCCAGCAGTATTGTGGGGCGTGACTTTGGAAGCTCCCGCAGTAAATGACAGCTATACCACCCATGCCGTCTGCAAACACTGAGGTGCAGACAGCAAATAAGGCCAGTTTTGAGCCTTATTAAGCATGTGGTTCCCCCAACGTACTCAGGACAATATACGGCCCGGGATCGCCCAGTTTTCTTAGCAATAGTCTGATGAGCAGGAAATGAGATTTATAATTAGGGGTTCACAGAAAAATATTTTCTACCAGGGTAATAGTGCAATGTAAAAAAAGATTGGGGACCACTGGTCTAAAAGAATATTCCCTGCTTACAGGGAACATTACCAGAGAAATGGGTAAAGGTTTATAAACTGACGCAGGAATGTGGTCAATTAAAATACAGTAGCAGCCAGTATCTCTTCACTGAAATGGTAAAGAATGGAGAAGACTACCCAACAGGTTTTACGAGACCAAAGGAGAACGACAGGATGAATGAACCTCATGCGGTGTTGGTTTCTTTGCTGCTATCCAAACGAACATGGCTAGCAAAGAGTTAAATAACAATAGTTCATTTGTCCCAAACTGCATCACAAAAACAGCCCTGTAAAAAGTTTGAGAAAAAGTTGGCATACAGGATTATAAATAAGGATTACATTGCTAATTCATCACATTTAGCTTTAGTCTTCTGCAGAAAAATTATCTAAAATATTTAGCGCTTTTTAAAATGTAACGATTTGCATTACAGGGAGCAATGTAACATCCGTACAAGTTTTTCCCTAGCCACCTTTCTTCTGTACCATACAGTATAGTTCCTGAAAGCTTCAAAGAAACGTTAAAAATCTCTAAAAGGCACCAAAAGGCTTGTGAGGATGTTCAGTTTCAATTGAAATGAGCATTTGTAACGGAGCCATTCCTGTCGCTCTGCAGAAGATAAGCTACCTTTCAATGAACTCGGCTGCTTGAAATCAGCGGGGTCCCATATGGCTGTGTTTATAGATTGCCTGGGAGTGTTCTTCTCGGAAGAGTCCTTAACATGTGCAAGAATCATTCATTCCCAGATCAATACCTGTACCTGCCGAAAATAATGATAGGTCCACTTGAAGAGAATAATTCCTAGCTTCCCGATGATGAAACCATTAATGACAACAGGAATGTGACCGTGAAGATCTTTACTCGATATAAAGGGAGTTAACACACGTCATCTCAAAGGTGCGTTTACCTCATGTATTGAAAACGACATTTTTAAGTATACGGAACATGTGTTCCCTCCTTGTAGTTGTCGAATGATAGCAATTTTAAAGAGGGGAAAAAAAACTGATCTGTACAATATGCATTTTCTGCTGTTTTTTTTTGATGTAAGATGATTATGTTCTTGAGGTTTTCCATTCATCGATTATAGGCAACAACATTTTTTGCCTGACTGATCCCCTTGCACGTTTGCCAAAACGAATGCTAAACTCTGCATGAGGAGGCAGCAAGTTTCCAGGCTTAATTATAATCACATAAATAACATGTGCAGCTGCAGCGGCCGTTATTCGAACAAATCACGGCGCCGTTTTCGCGTGCGCTGCTTTACTCCACGCAGCATGAATGCGGACAATCGCCCCAGGCACCCGCGCTTATCGCGATTGCTTTGTTGAATTTCATGGATTCTGTTTCTTTGGGTGCAATGAAATGAATGAATTGCAATGTGTACAGTACTGTGCTACTGTGTCAATTTCAGATGTTTAAAAACCAGAACACTAAAATGCAATTTTCTGCACTCGCATCTTAAGGCGGGAAGGTTGGAAGACATCCCGCGTCATGACATGTATACAACGCGTGAAGTGTTCGAATAACGGCCGCTGCAACTGTAGAACAATTATTTAAGCAATGAGCATAAGCTAGGAACAAGGATTGACAAAGAATCAAAAAACTGTAGGTGCTACTATAGCATGCAGTCTACCGGTGATCTGTGGTCTACTTCTGTCAGTTTAACCCTCATTTGAAATCCTATAGTCACTTGACTGTGCATCAGTTGACTGTCCGATACCAATTATTCAGCGGGAATGCGAAATTGGTTCAGTGATGCATTCCGATGAGTGGCCTGCATATGGAAATTTAAATGCCATCGGTTACAGGCATTTTACGGTGAACCATCAAGAAAATTTACGTGGATCCAGTGTCGGGAGCAAACACGCAAGGGATTGAAAGGTCGTGGTTGGATGCCAAAATACGCGTTTTGAAGAAAATGAGAGGCGTTCCTAATTATCTATTTCAATCACACTTGCTGGAAAGTGCTAAGAAAGGATGCAGAAGATTTGTTTTTACAATTTCTTAATTACATACGAAGTGTTGATCGATACAACCCAATGAGCTATATTGTTCCTTTGTAGTATAATAAAAACCAATACATAACATATTGTTCCTTTGTTTAGTAGATAAAGTAGACTGTACGCTATAGTAGAACAGTAGAAGTAGACTGCACGCTATAGTAGCACCAAACTGTATAATATACAGGACAAGTATAAAATACACACACAGATTGTGTGTGTGTATACTTTGACATTTTATGGTTAGTGTCTCCTACTTACACTATTTTCAGGTTCATGAATTACATTACCAATAATGACTGGCAGGTGCTCTAGCCCTGGTTTTAAATATGTATGGTGTCAGTGTCTTCAATATGGGCTTAAGGCTACTGTTCATCTGTGTAATGATAAAGTGAGGCGATATCAGATTAAAGGCGTGCTTTGATTTCAATTAATTTCTAGGGTAGCCTATCTTAACATGTACATCTGCACACTTATTAAAATTACAGACTTGAGCTGTTTGGGAAGTGACTTAACCATGTTCTGGGAAGAAATGAAACTTATACTGAGAAACTAGTTTGAAAGCTTTAATTGTACAACACATACCTTTATTTGTTAAAGTATACATTAGTAAAAAGCTGCCATCAAACAATGTATTAATTTCATGATATTTTAATTCCCAAACTAGCCATCTTTCTCAATGAATTGGATTTAACTAGCAAACCTAGCATTTGTGAATAATACAAATACCAAACACAGTATTTTTTTATTGGGGTTCCTAAGAGCCCTTGGGTTCCCCTGGTATCCTTAAAGGGTTCACAGCAATTTTAAGGTCATTTGAAAATGGTACCACATAAAGAAGCATTTACAGTACAACACATCTGATCTCAAACGAGCTATTAGAGAGGGCTGGGATTCCTTACAATGCATCTGATCTCATGGCACGGCAGCCCAAACCCACCTTAGCAAACTTGATACCCTCTACAATTCAATCTGCCGTTTTGTTCTCCAATGCAACTACAACACACATCACTGCAAAATGCTCAAAGAACTAGTTTGGTCATCACTTGGGTGTAGGCACAAAGTTCATCTCTCCTGTCTTGCCTTCAAATACATTCTGGGCAAGCTACCTGCCTACATGAACAAGCTCCTCACCCCTACCTCATGCAGCACTCATCATCTGAGATCTGACTCCGAAAGACTGTTCACGGTCCCAAGGTTCAGCAAAGTATCCGGCCGCTCCTCCTCCTACCGTGCACCCCACAACTGGAACAGTCTACCGCAGACTCACAGCCGCCACCAGTGTTAGTTCTTTCAAAACTAAAGCTGCCTCACATTTTAATCTGGTCTGTAAGTGTTACACACGCCTATAACATTATCTCACTGTGCATGCAATGCCTTGTATATATATTGTATAACCTGGCTCCCTTAACGTAACAATGTATTTGTAACCATTTATCTGTCATCATAACTCTATGCCCAGGACATACTTGAAACCAAGAGTTAACGCTCAATGTATTACTTCCTGTTAAAAAAAAAAGTTATAAATAAAATAAATAAATCTCAGACGCGCTATTAGAGAGGGTTGGGGTTCCTAAGGCCTCGCTTATAGTGCCGGCGATGCAACCAATTACGTCACCGGTCGCGAAAGTTATATTTTAAGTTTAGGAGACGTCGCTGGCTACAAGGCCAGTGATGTCACAAAAGGGGGAGGGCAGAGGCACGGCGCTCCTGATTGGTCGCAAGGGGAAACAGTTGCCGGAAAAAAAATCAAATATCAGTGACAACCAGAGTTTTGGTAGCCCTGTCACTCCGTCGCCATCGCGTGCTCTATAAGCGCCGACGACAGCGACAATGCACTTGTTTTGCCAAAATGGTCGTGTCGCCGTCGCCATAAGCGGAGCCTTACATGCATCGGATCTCAGACGCGCTATTAGAGAGGCTTGGGGTTCCTTACAATGCATCTGATCTCAGATGCGCTATTAGAGAGGGTTGGGGTTCCTTACAATGCATCTGATCTCAGACGCGCTATTAGAGAGGGTCGGGGTTCCACAGAATTTCACAATATAATTATAGGGTTCCTTAACCAAGAAAAGGTTGGAAACCACTGACCAGATAGGAGATCAGATCATTCCTGCTTGAATTCAAACTGGATATTTAAAATATGTCCAGCAAACTGGATCTAACCCTGATTAGCTGGAATGAGAAATGCAAGGATGCAATTCTTGCGCAATGCATACTGTACGTGCTGGATAACTATAAACACAATATCACCACATGGGCTTCGGCCTCTTATGCCAGGCGATAGGAGTACAAATCTAACCGCTACGTGGGACAAAGAAAAAGGTGCTAGACTTTAATGTGGGACAACTATTCCTATGCCCAGGAGACTGTTGGCAATGCCATTTAAGTCGTGGTGGACTGGACTTCAACAATTAGATTTTATTTTATGTGAGCTTTTAAATTATAACGTGCTACAGTATGTACAGTACAGCAAAGTCTATGTACTGCTAGTGCTATGTACAGCAGTGTACGTACCGTCAGTGCTACATAGAAATACATATATTATCAGAAAGCTTAGACACGTATGAATAGGATCTTAGCTTCAAGTCCAACATTATGCTCATCAAATGATTACTAAAGGTGTATTTCACCCCTTTCCCCCTCCACTTTTTTCCCCTTTACATGGGTGAGAAGCAGGGGGGTTGCCAGAGCTGAACCCCATTAGTTTCAGCTTAGGGGACCCCCTGGTTCTCGAAGTTCTTAAAAGGAAAGGAAACAACAGTACTTTCTCATATTTAAAGCTCCCTCGTCAAGCAGGCCAATAGGAAGCTGGAATGGGTGGCGTCGCGGGTTCCTATTGGCCAGTTTAACGCAGGAGATTTAAGCCACCATTTTGGTTTCCCCCAGAGATGATGGTACTGGCACTAACCTTAGCGCTATACTGTATATCTCGGGGACCATGGGGTCACCAGAGATGATATTAATGCAGTTAGGCTCCCGGGACTCCCTGCTTTGTATGTATGAAGGTTGGGGTAAACAACCCCTCCCCCCCAAACCCCCCAAAAAAAACAATTGTGTAGAAAGGCTGCTCATTTAAAATAGCAAATCTTTTTTTTTTTTTTAAATAAGTGGGAAGAAGGGGGTCTCCGAAGCTGAACCGCGTTAGATTCAGCTCTGGGACCCCCTGCTCCTCGGGATAGATACCTCCGTACAGGGAGCCGGTAGCAGCTCAGCAGGTTTAAAGGTCCTGGTCATGCAAACCAATAAATAGGAAGCTGCATGGGATGCCCGTCACTGCTTCCTACTGGCCCGCGTGACACGGGAGCTTTAAACCCGCCATTTCAACAGCCCCACAGCTCAGCCGGAGCGGGGACCGGCGCACCCTATGGAGGCAAGGCGCTCGGGAAGCAGGTGTCCCGGAGCGGGGACCGGCGCACCCTATGGAGGCAAGGCGCTCGGGAAGCAGGTGTCCCGGAGCGGAAATGAACACTTGAGATCCCCAGCTTCAATCCTGTAACACTAAATATATATATATACAAAGGAAAGCAGGAGTGCTGCTTTAAGCTATAGAAATAGATTTCTTAACGGGGAACAAAATGGCTATATGCCACTTCACTAAAAACTGCTTTTCTGTGTGAACACATAACACAGTTCCATTAAACGGCCACAGCTTCCCTGTTACTAGCAGTTGCTGTAAATCTTCTGCTGCGGACAATGAAATGATAAAGGAAGTAGTGCCCCAGATACTTACATCACAGATAATTGGAATGGACAGCTGGAGTCATTTGTGGCTGTAAAAGCAGCATAATTATACTGTACTATATGCCATTTACAGTAAGGTATTTATAACAAACCCATAAAACAGATATTTCATTATACAGAATAGGTTCAGAATTAGAATGGGATGCTGCCATGTGGCAAAAAGAAAAACGCTAAAGGACATTAGCTATACAGCCTTATTATACTCTTGACTTCTACAGCATCACAACAAAGGGTATGAATGCCAAAAGGATTTATAATGCGATTACTTGCATTCGGATCTGCTGGCACACCAGTAAAGAAGAATCTTGGATGTAAAAAATGGTCTTGGAAATGGAAGAACCTGGTTTTGAAAAGCATGGGTACTAGTCATATGGTTTGAAACAGTTTTCCCTGTGCTGGACACAAAGTCTGATCTAGGTAGACTGCTTCACAGCATATTGAATAGGGCTATGTATGTATGTATGTATGTATTTATATAGCGCCATTAATGTACATAGCGCTTCACAATAGTAATACACGTGACAATCATATAAATAACAAATAACAGATCATTGGAATAAATGTTTCAGACATAAAAGTAACATTTAGGAAAAGGAGTCCCTGCTCCGAAGAGCTTACAATCTAATTGGTAGGAGGAACATACAGATACATGCCTATACCACACATCTGGAACAATACTCCTCATATCATATATACTCCTGGATAACAATATGATTTTTAAGCTTACCTAAAACCGAGGGGGGCAGAGGGGGTCTACCAGAGAAGACCGCCCTGGACTTTGGTTTAGGTCCCGAGACAAACGTGGAGATAAAAGTGCCTGCTGGCAAAATCGTTGCCAGGAAGCCTACAAGAAAGATGTTGCTTTGACGCAAATACATCGAGCAGCATGTAAGCAGGACTGTAGAACAATAAAATGCTATTGCAGATGTAGCATGACATTGTCTTTGGCACAGAGACCGCCGCTGCGCTAGAGGATTATCTCTGAGGGGTCTGATCTGGAAGCATTGACCCCCTCCCTCCCCCCCAGAGCGACTGCAGAACATACCGTCTCCGGAGTTTTTTTGCATTTTCAGCCGCGGCTCTGGAGATAGTAAGCACTGCTACATCTGTATAATGGCCATATCCTTACCATTAGTGTTATGATGGCTTCACAACACTGGTTACAGCAGAAGTTCCTATAGCAGTAGCCCACTTGAGATTTAAAAAAAATATATAACCTTACCACAAAGTGCACTTTTATTCTTGCCATTGCTTGTTTGAGTTGATGGGTTCTTTCCATTTTCAACACTGTCCACTAGATGAGTTTCTATGTCAAAAACATAAAAACAATTATGCACCCCCCCTGTCTAACCAATTTCTAATCTCTTAATTTACAGCTACGGTGATGCTTATTCCATCTAAGGCAATTTCCCTTCAATAGGTATTGACGAACCAAATTAAAATCGGTGTCCAAAAAGGGACAACATGACCATCTACAAATATATCTTTGTACAAGAAAAAGCTCTTGCAAGGGAATTATCCATCCCAAGGGATGTTCAATTACAGATTTAACCAATGTTCTTGCAACTATTCATCCCACGGGCAGTACAAAGGACTCGGAGGCATCCCTTAAGGTTGGAGGAAAGGAGATTTCACCAGCAACAAAGGAAAGGGTTCTTTACAGTAAGGGCAGTTACAGTATGGAATTCATTACCTATGGAGACTGTGATGGCAGATATAATAGATTTGTTCAAAAAAAGGTTGGACATCTTTTTAGAAAGGAAAGGTATACAGGGATATACCAAATAAGTATACATGCGAAGGATGTTGATCCAGAGATTAATCTGATTGCCAATTCTTTGGAGTCAGGAAGGAATTTATTTTTCCCTTTATGAGATATCATTGGATGATGTGTCACTGGGGTTTTTATTTGCCTTCCTCTGGATCAAGATACTGTAAGTACGGATATAGGATAAAGTATCTGTTGTTTAAATTTAGCATAGGTTGAACTTGATGGACGCACGTCTTTTTTCAACCTCATCTACTATGTAACTATGTAACTGATTGCACCCGGCAGCAGGACATACCCAACGCACAAGCTGGAAAAGCAGCCATTGTTTTGAAATTGGCCACACACGGTAAGACAGCCGGGTCCACTATTTGCTACATCTTTAACAATAGGGCACCCAATGAGATTAGAGAAAGGGAGATTTTACCATTGACAACATAAAGGGTCTTATGTTTAAGCCAGTGAAACTATGAAATGTACTAGCCTTGTCCTGTGGTAGCATGTACAGTAGAAAGGCTTGATAGCTTCTTAACAATGAAGTATTTTTCATTGAAGTAGTGATCCAGAGATTTATCTGCCATTTGAGTGTGAGGAAGTTCCACTGGTAAGGAACAGTGAGGAAAAAAGGTTAAAGGTGAAAGAGTGCAGAAGAGGTGAAAGGGATGGACAGCAGACAATGTGTAGAGTGCAGGAGAGGAGCGGGGGCATAATAAGAGATCAACGCTGATGTATATTAAGGAGCAGATGAGTGAAGGGTGTTAAAGGTAGAGAGGAGAACTTTGTAGGTTATCTGAAATCTGATGGGAAGCCAAGAGGGATGTAAGGAGGAGATGAGCAGACTGTTATGGGAGAAAGTGAAATAATTGTTGCAGTTGCATTTTGGATAGATTGCAAAGGAGTGTGTTGAGAGGCAGGGAGGCATGTTAGGAGTATGTTACAATAATCCTGACGTGAAAGGATAAGGGCATGCATTAGAGTTTTAGCAATAGATTGACGGAGGAAAGGGCGGTCCTTGGCAATATTACAGAGGAAGAAGTTACACATTGTAGCCATGCCGTGAATGGAGAAGACAAGGGAGGAGGAGTCATTCCTAGGCAACGTGCTTTGGCAACAGGATAGATGATGGTACCATATACTATGATGGAAAATTGGATATTAGGCCACATTTGGGGGTAAATATGAGTTCATTTTTAGACCTATTAAGTTGAAGACAGCGGGGCGCCATTCACGAGAATATAGCTAAGCGGCAATCCGAGACTTGAGGCTGTATTGTATGAGTGAGTGTAGGTGTGGATAAATATACCTGTATCATGTGCATAGAGAAGATGCCCAAGACCAAAAGAGTTGTGGTCAGCATGTGAAAGTGTGTAGAGAGAGAAAGGGAGAGGATCCAGAACAGAGCACTGAGATACAGCAAAAAAACAATAAACAGAAGACAAAGATATGTTGGCAACAGAGACAGAAAGTATGTGATGGAAGGGGTATGATGAGAACCAGGAAAGGGGTTTGTTGCGGATATCAAAATAGTTTAAAATAAGAAGGAAAGTGATCGACAGTATCAAAAGCAGCAGAAAGATCGAGTAGGATTAGTAGGGAAAGTGAGATTGAGATTTTGCGTCATTTAGTTCATTGGCTACTTCAGTGAGCATAATCTCTGTTGAGTGAGCTGTATGAAAGCAAGATTGTAAAGGGTACAGAAGGGGTGGGAATTAAGTAGATCGTACGGGAAAACATGAGACGTTCTAGCAATTTGGCGGCAAACGGCAGGAGGGATACAGGTTGGTAGTTTGTAAGGCATGTAAGGTCTAGGTTGTTTTTGAGAATAGGAGTGACCACGGCATGCTTAAAGGAAGAGGAGAAAATACCAGAGGACAGGGAAGAATTGAAGATGTGGGTGGGAGTGGGGACTAAGATAAGAGTAAGGGTTCTTAAAAGGTGTGAGGGGACATGATCGAGAGGGCATGTGGTAGATAGAGAAGAGATCAGCTTAGAAACTTCAAGCTCTGTAACAGGAGAAAAGGAGTCAAGAGATAAAGCAGGTTGTTTAGCTAGGAGCAGCTAGGAGGGGGGAAGGGACATAAGGAATCTCATTGTGGATAGCATCCACCTTGCCTTTAAAGTAGTCAGCAAAGGCTTGAGGAGAAGTGAAGGATGGTAAGTGGAAGGAGAAAATCGGAGGAGGGAGTGAAATACAGAAAAAAATTGTGTGGATTGGATATTGAAGTGTTGAGAGAGGGAAAAGTAGTGTTTGGCCTTCGAGAGAAGAGTTAAAACGGGTGAGAGGAAATTCATAGTGCAGAAAATCAGCCTGTGTAAGATATCCTCCACGGGTGTTCAGAGGAGCGAGTGCAAGTGCAAAGGGAGCGTATTTGTGAATTTAGCCAAGGTCGTGGGTTAGAGGGATGAGTGTGTCGAAGCCAAGAAGGGGCAAATAGATCAAGAGGAGGGAATACAGTTAGTTGTAAGAGTTGAGAAGATTGTCAGGCTCAGAGGAATGAGGGATAAGAGAGGTGAGCGTTTAGGGTAGATGTAAGAGCAAAGAGGTTAATGGAGCGAAGGTCTCAGGACTAACGAGAGGAGCTGGTAGGAGGGGGTAGGGCGATAAGTGGTATTGAATGATAGGCGGTGATGGTCAGAGAGCAGAATGAGGGAGATGTAGAAAATCATAAAGGGAACCGTTTTTCTTAAAGACCAGGTCTAATTAGCTACCATCCTTCTAGTTGCTGGAACTAGTCCATTGGTGGAGGCCAAAGGAGAGAGAAGGCAAGATACTGAGGGATCAATAATATGAAGGTTGAAGTCGCCCAGTTAAAGGATAGGAGAGTCAGAGAGAAAGAAGGAAAGTCAGGATTCAAAGTCAGAGAGATATGTGGAGGCAGAGGCTGAAGAGGTAGGTGGTTTGTAGTGGAATGCAATGTGGAGATAGGGTAGAAAAGCTGGACAGTGACCCTTAAAGGAAGAGAATGAAACATAGGGTTGAGCTGATATTTGTAGCAGCAAGAGGAGGAGGAGACCAACTCCTTCACCCCCGCCACTTGGGATGTGTGAGAGAGAGAAATAGAGACCACCAGCTATGTTCTGAAAGCCAGGTTTCTCTTAGAGAAAAGAGGTGAATAGAGTCAGAGCAGAAGAGCATGTACAACAAGAGCTTTGTTAGTCAGAGAGGGGTATACCTTCCTTCTCTCTTCAGGAAACGGGAAGAGAGAAGCATGGTATACAAGGAATAGGTAACCCCAACTTTTAACTCTTTGGGATTCTGGAATAAAATATTTGGTCATGGGCTGGGTATTAAAGTAACAATGGAGCAGAATAGAAGTATTATATATGGAATCTCAACATTAAGGAATAAAGCAAAAAACCTGTATGAAATTATACATATTTGTAAATGATCACACCTTTTGTTGGAATATGGAAGAAAATCTATACTGCACTTCAGAATAGAAAAGCTTTTCTACTAATTCTGAATTTCACAATGGAGTGGATTGACAAATGACAGCGACTTAAAATGTATGGTATGATAACCAAAACATGTCACAACATTGCACATCATGTAAATGGTTACAGGTGGGCACTTTCACTGGTGTTATGGTTATGACTCGAAAAATTGTTTCCCTGTTTTGGTTAAAATTTTTGCTGGTGTTTTGGTTTTAAGCTTGTAAAACAATTACAGAAGAATTTTTTTTTTTGGAAAAGTCAAACTTTTGTGCACATCGTTAAAGCTGCAGTTCATGTTGATTGATATATATATAATTTTTTTTTGTTTGTTTCTCCATTCAATGTGTGCATCAATACATCTACACACTGACAAGCTGCAGATCGAGCCGTTCTCCTGTAATTGATCGCGTGCTCGGGTTATTTAATTCAGTTCTTGCACAGCATTGTGGGCAATGTAGTCCCGCAATATCATGTGACTGGGCAGTTACTAGCTACAACTGGTGCACTGCTAGAGAGGGCGGGGCTCAAGAGCCAGAGCCTATCAGAAGGGGAAGGGGCTGTTACTTTGGAAATGCTTCCAACATTAGAAACATTAAACATTTCTTAATTTTTTTTCCCTTTTAAATGCTACAAGTATTTTCTCATAGTACAGAAATGATTTTTTTTTTTAAAAACACATGTAGGATATTGCTTGAACTGCTGCTTTAATACAGGCATTATTGCTCCCGTTAATGTGCCAGCGTTGCACAGAGTAATAAGTGATGCATGCGTTAAGGAAATGGTGCATGTGTCACTATTTGCTTTAATGTAGCTGCAGCAAATCTTACGTTAAACATCATGCCAGCTTTGACTCCGCGCTGTACGTCAATGGGAGCAATAATGCCCGATACACGTGTGTGCGTGTGTGGTGTGGGTGTGTTATATATATATATATATATATATATATATATATAAAAAATGTATGTACATATTGTGTATATATAGATTGTAAGTTCTCCTGAGCAGGGCCCCATATTTTGTATCGGTATGCGCTTCTTTGTCCCTATTTGGTGTGTAATTTTGTTTACATAATATACATAACACTGTACCCCCATTGTACTGCGCTGCGGATTATGTGGGTGCTTTACAAATAAACAATATACATATATGCACATATATACTAATAATGTACACATGTGAATTTCATTATTGTGTGCTTCATGTAAAGAGTACTCAACACACGTTTTGGAAACAGAAAAAAAAATTCACCTTTGTTTTCGTAAAAATGAAGGACAATATTGAGACATGAATAAGCGGTTATCTGAATGAGAATATAATATTCTGTTTAACTAAATGAAGAATTTGCAAAACATTGATAATGGCTTTTCCAAAGAATGATAGATCGATATAGGTATATATACACACGTATGTGTGCGTGTATTGGCGTGCGTGTATGCGTGTGCACACGCAGCACCTTGATTAGAGTGGCGTTTTCATTTACTTACACAGAAAAATAATCCTATTTTCAATATGTTGTGATGAGGAATAAGGCATTACAGGATACCCAATAGGGCCCAAAGACTTTAATGTAAGATAACAGCTATTTATTACATTTTCCATATTCACCTCAAACTATCAGATTCAAGATTTAAAAAAAAAATCATATTAAGTGTATCCTTATGTTTTCCTGAAACATTCTTGAAATATTTCCTCCAGCTGAAATTGGAACAACATAGGAAACTCAAGTATTTAAACTAGTTTACAAATAAATAAATTATGACGTGTCCCATCACCAGAAAATAAAGCAGGAAGAAAAAGCTATATTATGTACTTATAAAATGTTATATCTGGTACAAGGTACTGATGCTTTGAAGAAACACGTGTGTTGTCCTGTTAAACATCTTCAAAGAGGTGAATATGAAATCAATTCAATCCTTAGGAAGTATATTCTAATGAAACTAGACCGAAAAAGAGATCAAAGAATGAATATACCACAGAGCATCGCCAGCTGTCAAGACAGCGTTGTATAAAAAGATCGTTATTGGATATGATTAGAACAGCCACCTACAAGTCTTGAGAATACAGACTGCAGGAGACCCACGCTTTCACTCAATGTGTAGGAGCTACAAGCTAGTTTACAGTAATTGAACCCTTCAATGCACAATGTAACTATTCTCTGGAATACCTGACTCATTTCTAAATAGAGGAACTTTCTGCCTTACTAGGGTTATATTTTATACCGTGGTAGGGGGACACATGGTTACTGTGTTGTCTACCATGGATACAACTGTTGTTCAGAGCAAACACAGTGTTGCCACAGTCATTACAGCCCAGCCTCTGAGCAGTGGGCAGAATAGCCCATCAGCCACTTTCTCCTTATGCATGTCTTCTCCAACCACACGAAGTAAGCAAATAAAGAAATGGTCTAAAAGGTGGGATCTATACATTTGGCACCCGCCCCCGCTAATTTCAGTACTGTGTTCGACAGTGTTTCTAAACTCCAGTCCTCAAGTACCTCCAACAGTCCATGCTTTAAGAATATTCTCATATTAGCACAGGTGGCTCAATCATTTTGACCGAACCACCTGTTGCACGTGCAACATTAAAACATGAACATTTAAATTAAATGCCAGGGTGAATCGTGTGAGGCTTCTGCAATGTCCCCTACTTCACTTACCTAGTCTTTGGCGACACGTTGCCGTGGCAATGTGCGTCAAATGATGCTGTGGGGTCATGTGACATCACATGACCCGCGGCGGCATTTGACGCTGGATCCTATTAAAGGGGAGGCGCTAGCGCTGGGGCTGGCAGGCACAGGGGTGCAGCGCACAAACTTTGTGCACCCCTGCTCTATGGAGTAGATTCACCAAGCGCTGGTACGATTTAGCGCACCGTGTCCAGCATTAACTCCCATTCAAGCCAATGGGAGTTAATGCTGGATCAGGTGCGCTTGATGTATACCCATGCATGATAAATCTGCCTCCAAGTGCTTTTCAGAAATGCCTAGCTATTGCTTCGTTACAGTGCAATAACTACACATACATTTTATTATGATGTAGTCATATATGCAAACACTAAAAGGAACCACTGCATGCCTGCAGCACAGGCGATCCGTGGCCTGTGGGGTCTGTAGGAGGAGACGGGACCAAAAGCAGCTCCAATTCCATGTTTTGGGGCGTGCCCTTGACATCACGTGAGCGTTTCACCCCCATTGGCTGAACCACGCATGTGACCCGGCTGTCGCGATAAAATCAAAAGTTTTTACCTTGCGAAAAATTGGTCGCGCCCGTGCACTGTATGGCCGTGCGCATTGCCTTATAGACTTACGTGTGCGGCTCTGCATCGCGCTTACTATGGCCGTGCACATTGCCTTACAGGCTTTCATGTGCGGCTCTGCATCGCGCTTACTATGGCCGTGCACATTGCCTTACAGGCTTTCGTGTGCGGCTCTGCATCGC
This sequence comes from Ascaphus truei, assembly GCF_040206685.1. Lineage (NCBI taxonomy): Eukaryota > Metazoa > Chordata > Amphibia > Anura > Ascaphidae > Ascaphus > Ascaphus truei. The sequence goes on along the minus strand of NC_134493.1, from coordinate 25,396,332 downwards.
GCTTACTATGGCCGTGCACATTGCCTTACAGGCTTTCGTCTGCGGCTCTGCATCGCGCTTACTATGGCCGTGCACATTGCCTTACAGGCTTTCGTGTGCGGCTCTGCATCGCGCTTACTATGGCCGTGCACATTGCCTTACAGGCTTTCGTGTGCGGCTCTGTGTCGCGCTTACTATGGCCGCGGGTTTAGATAGCAGAAAGTTAAGTGGCATTTAAGTGGCACCAACTTTAAGTGGCCACTGGCTCTTGCAAATGTTTTTTTTTTTTTTAATAAATGCCGCAGACCCTTAACTTTAAGGCAATGTTATTATCTAAGCTTCCGTTTGATCAGCTCTCCTGTGATGGATCGGCAAAGATCCTGCTTTATAGGTCACCCAATATGGCTGCCCAAATGGTTACTAAAGCAACCCAAGTAAGCTTAATGCATTAAAAAGGCCATCAAGAGAGGGGAAATGTTTTCTTTTAATTCTGTAAGTATTATCCAATACTACACAATGGATTTATTTAAATAAATAAATAAAAAAATATGGGATTTTTAAAACAATGCCGTTTTAAACGTGGCATATTTTTAGAGAGAGCTGCACTATTACATACCTCACTATAACGTAGGCGTTGTGTAACCTATCCCTAACCGGCAAAGACTCGCATACATTGATTAAGAGACAAAAGATTAAAAATTGTGCTACAAAAGTGTCATTGCACTGTACATAACACCAAATGTGTTTGTTTGTTTGATATGATACAACACCATTCTATTTTTCAATCACCACAGGTGAACGCATCATTAAATTGCTTTTCATATGTCAATTAAAATGAAAGGAAAATTCAATGGCTTCAACACAGTGTAAAACATGTTTGCTACCGTATCATCAATCATCTTTTGTGTTAAACAAGCTTCAAACCATGCTTGAAGTCAGGATAGGCTAAATGGCAAACAAAGCAGGAATTCACGGATTTATACAATGCTAGGAAAGAGGATTTCCAAGTAAACCATAAAGATTTAATATGCGACCTTTCATAACACAAAGTAATGATTTGTTGTTATGGATAAAGGATTACGGTTGGAGGCTATACAGTACGGCTTCTCGTGCAAACAGCCAAGTTGACCTTTTAGGCACATACTTTTGCAATCATTTTGTTGCTCAAAGTAGCGGTCCTTTAAGTTGATAAAATCATGTAACCTCAAATGAAAACAATAGTCATTCAAAGCCTCTCTGCTTTGGGGAAGATATTTGGAAATTACTCTCAGAAAGAGGTGGAGGGGCACCAAAGATCAAATGTTCCGACAATGTAAGGAAGCTTCTGCCTGGTTGCTCCACCACCTAAATATGGTGCTTCAGAAAGCCACCCCAGCGTCACCAGTCATAGGGCCCGTAGAGTATCGGACCTCATGATGTTCAAGGTTCGTCATGGAGCACTCAAAGGTTTAATAGCGAAGATATAAAGGGGTTTTGATGAAAAATTCAAAATTATTCCATTTATTACCGATAAAGAAAAATTCTGGATGATTTCACAATATTATGAATCCGGGTGAATAACACACCTTACACACACATTATGTATATAGCCTTATCGCACTGCCACAAAGTGGCGCGAAGGTGGACACGGGTGTTCAGGAAGATGTATAGTGACACAGTGGCACTTACTAGGTTTTACCATACTATTAAAGCTTGAACAATATACCCGGCTAAAGTGGGAAAGGTACTTGCCAACATGGCAAATAAGGCCTCAACCCCCAAAAACGTTAATGAGGAGACAACAAGAAATGAAATGCAGCTGTTCAAGACCATCTGCAAACATATAACTGAAGATTTAAGAAGATGTAACATTGATATTGTTAAGCGGACTATTGAAGATCACAAAAGTTTAAAGACAAAGCAGTGACTTTTGGTTGGGAAGAATCAAATCACTGCACTCAAACAAGATGGATCAACAGTAAAAAAACATGCACGTCTCATAAAGAGAGTTGAGGACTTCGATGTGAAATAATACGCACTGCATAATCCAGCAGAGAACAAGCGAGAAGACATCACCAAGGATGTACCATGCGTCCTTCTAGAAGACATAGCAAATGCAATAAAATCCATGAAGAATGGGAAGGCTCCCAGAGAAGATGGAATTACAAATGGAATCTTGAACAAAAAGCTGGGGAAGTAGAAAAATATCCTTGCAAAACTGTTTCATGCTCTTTGTTGAACTGGAAAATCAGAGCAATGCAGTCATTCCATTGTTATCCTCATCCACAAGACAGGAGACAATGACGATCTCTAAGAACTACAGTCAAAATCAGTCTACTTCCAATCACATTAAAGATATTTACGAAGACCCTTATAAAAGCTGCAATCCAAGCTGGCCGTTTTTTTTTTCCTTTACAATGTTTTAATGCATAGGACTGAAGCTGGTGGTATCTGGAGCAGAACCCAGCTAATTTCAGCTCCGAGCACCATGTGCTTCCGGAGATACTTACCTCCATAAGGGGTGCAGATAGCTGCTTCAGCTCGCTACGCGTGGTTCATGTAGTGGCCGATTTTCAAAGCTCCTGCGTTCTTAGGCCATGGGAAACCGTGACGTCATCCGGTGCGGCTTCCTATTGGCCCACCTGACGAGAGAGCTTAACATTTTCAGGAGAGTCTAGCACCCCCTTTTGGAGATACGCATCTCTGGGAGCAGGGGGTCCCCGGAGCTAAAATTACTGGGGTTCAGCTCTGGAGACCCCGCTTCAATTCTATGTAAAAAAAATAATTTTGTTTGGAGCTTGGATTGCGCCTTTAATCGGCTGCAACACAATGGACCGTATCCAAGTCGTACAATATTTACAGATGACTTCTTTTTTAACACAAAATCTAAAAGACCTTCAGCGACAAATTGGAGAACTCTCCAAAGCAAGTAAGAATGTGGGAATCTCAGCAAGACCAAAGTAATGTTAGAAAAATATGTCAAGTGTGCAAAGATTGAAACAAATGGAATAAAACTATAAGTGGAAGACTATGTCTACCGTGTCCGTCAAATAACAATGGAAGGGAACCTTTTGAATGAAATAAATAGGAGAATGAAGATGGGGTGGAGCGCAATTGGAAGAAACAAGACAATATTTCAAGGGAACTTTCCACTGTAAAAGTAGAAAGAGAAATTGTCGTACTCTTCATTCAATAGATCAAAAGATCGTTTATTGCAATTCATAGAAACAAAAAGTAGCAAAACATTTTGGCACCAGTGTAAACTCTTCCTCAGGTGGCCACTTCAAATAATTCTAGGTGTATATGTGTCTAATAAATGAAAAGTGGCATCAATACCAATAGATCATAATATAATTTATTGCAATTCATAGACAAAAAGTAGTAAAAAGTTTAGGGACCAGTGTTAACCCTTCCTGGGGTGCACAACTTAATACATTCTTTTTATTATGATACTTTCACATAGACACACACACACACACACACACCATCTTGTTTTCCTCCTAGGACTGCTGTCGCAGTGATCGTGCAATGTTTTATGGAATTGATGCCACTTTTAATTTATTAGACACATATACCTAGAATTATTTTAAGTAACGAAGCTAAAACGTTGCCTTTGTTTTCTGGAATATGACAGCATTGTGCAGGATCTCACCTACAATTCCACAGGTAATGTACACCCCCTCCACCCCCCTGCTAAGTTTGCAGAAAAGGAAGGGATAGGAAAAGTACAGTAGTTTAATATTTGGTTGCAAAAAAGCATATAGATGATACTGCAGAAATGTGGAAAAAGGTTTTGTGGTAAGACAAAAATATATAATTTGTTGTTCTAAATTCCAAGCGTTACGTCTGGCTCAAACACTGCACATCACCAACAACTTGTGAGATTGGTAAGGGGTGAATACTTCTGCAAGCCACTGTAAATATAAATGTAGTTTGTTGGGAGGTGCAAAAAAGAAAAATCGCTATAACATGGCACTTAACGCCCTCATACCAGATATGTAGCGTGAACCACTTAGAACACAATGTTTAATACTGAAGATAAAATAAATGTTGGTAATTAAGTAATAATCCCTGAAGAACAGGGCATTACTGACCAATAATGTCCTGGCTGGGTTAAAGTCCCTCAGCTTCAACTCTTCCAGCCTGGCTGTAATGCCATGTTCTTAATGGATTATTACTATTATAGGCTAAATGTAGTCTTATTTTATTTTTTTACATTTTTCATAAAAAAAGATATACACTTTTGTAGTCATTGATTTTTTATCAGCATGATCGTCTACATTTTGCTTTTACAGCACGTTTATTAAAATGAAATTGTACATACACAGCACCCCATATACACACACACACACACACACACACACACACACACACACACACACACACACACACACACACACACACTCTGCAGCCCCACCTCTACACCCACAAAACTCATTCTGCAGCCCTCCTTTACCACACACACACACACACACTGAAGACATACACCAAACAAAACACTTTGCTGCCCACCTCTAGACCCACAAAATTGAATGAGAGAGGTGGGGGGTTTGACAGGGAAGTGGGGGGATTGAGTGGGAGTGGAGGGAAGAGAGCTAGAGAGGAGAGTGGGGAGTTAGTGGGGGAGAGTTAGAGGAGGGGGGAGAGTTAGGGGAGGGGGGAGAGTTAGAGGAGAGTTAGAGGAGGGGGGAGAGTTAGAAGAGGGGGGAGAGTTAGAGGAGGGGGGAGAGCGCAAAGAAGAGGGGGGAATGTTTTTTTCTTTACTTAATTCTGATTGAAGGAAGTTTGTCGTATGTTAATGCTTATACTGTACACGCTACAATAGGTATATCTATGTATGTATCCTGGATGTTTGTGCAGGTATATTCATGGATGTGTTGCAGCTCTAAATATTTTGGTCAAAGAAGAAAAAAAAAAAGGCTCTTCCTTTATAGGTTGCAGATCCCTGAACTATACGAATGAAAAAAATGTCAGATTGAGCGGAAAATAGACAAAATCGCACCTCCTTGTACCTAAAAGTACTATCAGGCTACATAGCTATTCACTGATAAAGAAGACCAGATCTTCATTTATACCAACGCATGTAATTTGAAGATCCAATAGGTTTCCCTTTTTTATAGTTTATTCAAATCTGTCACCTCCACTATCAGTAGTTACAAGCTCTATCCTCTTAAATGTCGTACCACTTGGATCCTGGGCATAGGGTTTCTTAAAATGCCTGGAAAGGCTATCCAGAGAAAAACCTTTCCGTATAATATGGACATGCTCCTGTATCCTTTGGTTCAACATCCTCTTGATTGTGCCAATGTATTGGTAGCCACAGCAGCACTCTAGAAGATAAACATAGGTTGTAATACAATTTATAAGCTCTGTTATTAGATAGCTGTATTTTCTACTTTTAGGCCCAAAGGTTTTATTGTTTCCACCACCAAGTTATATACTTTAAACAATTCCCTTTTTTTGTAAACCTGCCTGTCTCTTAAGTAACAGTGACAGTAGAATGGGGTGACAAAGTTAAACCTGTCACTTTATTTACAATATTCCTTATTTTATCCGATGCACCATTGAAACTTGTAATAAATGGGACATTAGATGTATTGAAATCACGGCTTTTTAAACTCCTAGATGGGAAGCAGGGGGTCTCCAGAGCTGAACAGCGTTAATTTCAGCACCGGGGAACTCTTGCTTATAGAGGTACTTCTCTCTGTAGGGGTGCCGGCAGCAGCTCTGCAGGTATAAATGTCACGGTCACGCGGGCTGATACAAAGCCGCAAGGGATGACGTCATGGCTTCTTATTCACCCATGGGGCATTTAAGACACCACTTAGCCCTGCTGAAGCTGCTACCGACACCCCATACGGAGGCAAGTGTTCCAGGAAGCAGGGGGTCCCCAGAGCTAATGGGGTTCAGCTCCGGAGACCCCCTGCTTCAATCCTATAACTATATATTTAAAAAAAAAAAAAGGAAAGCAAGGTTACCGCTTTAAGGCTGCGCTTATAGTACCGCCGACGGCCGGCTACGGTCGATGGAAAAATCACATTGAGATGACTTCCAGCGATTGCAACCAAGCCGTCGCGCCACGTTTACTATAAGCGCACGCAACGGCGGCAATGCATTTGTTTTGACGCAATGTTGCGTCGCTGTCTCCGGCACTAAAAGCGCCACCTTAGATTAATAAGATCACTTCTATCTAGATCTTTCACTATACTGTATCTCTGATCTAGGTAATCCCTGCCTTTCACCATTATCACCCAGCATACAGTGCGTCCACTGCAGCAAGGGATTCTGGGTAGTGACATGCAAATGAGCACACAGTGCCACCTTTTGCTTCAAAACCATATGACATGGTCCTCTAAACCTTATGCTTGCTGCATTGCACAGCTTTTGAGCACAGCCTCGCTACAGTGGCAGCACTGTATGCTGGGTGAGAATGGTGAAAGGCAAGGCTGCAAACCTGTCTAAGACTTGCAAATGAGCACACAGTAATATTTCCATTTGCTATATGCTTTGCTGTGGAGGGTTTTTGTCACTTATTTACCCACCATAACGTACGTACGCACGCACGTCAGAAAAGATAAAACCGGGCAACTTTTCAGACCTGGAGTACACGGAGCGCAAGAACTCCTCTCACAGGTGGACATGTGGGTCACAGGAATCAGTGAGAGGAGTTCCTGCGCTCTGTGTACACCTCCTGTGGCCATTTTGAGGGATTGAGAAATTCCTCACACAAGCAGCATGTCCTCGTGGTGATATCAATTCTAATATTTATTAAATTGTTTGTTGTTTTTTGTATAATTTGGGTTTGCACTCACTTTCCCTGTACAACTTTTCAGACCTACATGGTCCTTTGTCAACACACACACACACACACACACACACACACACACACACACACACACACACACACACACACACACACACACACACACACACACACACACACACACACACACACTACATTAAATGCTACTTTAATATACTGAAAAGGAAAAAGAAACGTAACTGAATTCAAAGGAAGTGAAACTCCATTTAATGGTCCAAAAGGATAGTGTGCTGAGAAATGATATGGTCAGCCAATGACCACTCAGACAAAAGCCACACACAAAATGAAATCCCTCACATACATGTACGTCACACTTTCTCTGATAAAAGATTCTAGGAATATTAGCTTGTTATCTCTATACAAATCTGCGATTATGAATAAAAACGTAATTTATATTTGAGGACAAGTTCTTTGACATCCTGAATAGTAATTTTCTTCTGATTCCCATTAATTCATAATAAAATTAATTAAATATAACCATGTTTTCAACCAAAAGACATATATAAAGCCCATATGGCCAAAACATTTTTTCAACTTACCTCCTAATACAGTAAGTGTGTATTACCCAATTTAGATACCCACCCCATTCTGCATTTAAGTGTTCAGTAGCTATTTTCTCATGACTACTGTAACAATTTGACAAACAAGAAGCCGGAACAATTGTTGTTTAGCTAGATACCGCCTAAACAGCTGTAACATTCATCGCATGATGGATGACAGTTATAATGAAGGTTCCAATAAAACCTACAGTACACCCACTTCTCAACCGTCAGACAGCTGGCACGTGCGAGTAAAGACATGCACTTCAACCGAAAACACACTGCTAAATATAATCAGATAACAAATGATGCTGGCAAATTAGTCAGACAAAAACTCTAACATATATAATGTGATATTGGTCACAATTTTACATACTAAAATTTGATAGACAATATTGATTGTTAGCAGCCATTTAAGTAAATTGCCATTACAGTTCCCACTGATGGCTTTGACACTGTAGAAAATAAAACCCTTGGTTTTCCATCTCTAAAAGGTCAACGATAAAGGCATTTTCCACCAATAAAGAAAAGATGCATCAAACTGTGTGCTGGTCCATCATTTCCCCCTATTCTTAGGGCGTTATACTATGTAGTCTGAAGTGGCCATTGAAGTGAATGGCCCTAAAAGAAGCTTTAGACCAGGGGTAGCCAACTCGTGTCCTCAAGCACCACCAACAGGTCAGGTTAAGGATATTCCTGGCTCAGTCAGACGTTACCAAAAAAAAAAAAAAACATGTAACAGGAAAAGCATTACTCCAAAATCAAATAAAATAACTTAAAAAGGTGTTTACAAAGTGAAACCCTCCTTTCTACACTGCACACCGTGTCTTTTCAATAAAGACGGCAATACCACTATTTAGCACTCATTTTTTACACTTCTACAGGACAAACAAAAGCAGATATCTTGTAGAGTGCTACAGTGCGCCACAGGAAATCACTTCAGTGAAGGGTTTGTTGAGCAGAGCAATGTGTACCGTAGGATAGGAAGACGTGGCCAGTTTGCGACCTTGCCATTTATGGTCAGTAGCACTTACCTATGTATGTCATCTTCAATGTTACTGTATTAAAAAGTGCTGGTGCTACACGAGAAAACAACAAATATGGACTTGACAGATGATGACCTGGTTGAAGGCCATGCTAGCACCTAACAAAAAGCAGCTGCACATTTCAAACAGACGTTAAGATGAAAGTATGATAATAAATGAATACCCAAAGACAGGTGGCAAACTGGTAATGAATCCTACACAACCCAATTCTGCCAAACTTGTAAGGAAAAATAGGATTTTGTGCTATAATAAACACATGAGTGACTCACACCTCAATAAATGCAAAATAACTTCACAGCAAAAGCACACACGTTGGACATTGGTACATTACAAGCTATTTTTTCAAACGCAAGTACCAAAGTCAATGAGTCTTTCATCAGCTATTTATATCCTTATCTAGGCTGCTCAGATGTTCCCTTATTTATTACCTTCACTGACCGGATTTTTAATAAACCTCAAGCACTTCAACTGTAATTCTAAAATGATGTGCTTTTCCTAGAATCGGAGAATGTCTTTAAAGATGTAATGATGACTCAATCATATGAAAAGCTACACTGCAAGAACAAAGGGCTTATCTCTTAACTCTGCTCATCTGTGTTAAAGCAACAGTGTCAGCTACTGTACCTGACCAGCAATTGATCAAGTATAAAAGAGACTGTGACATAACAGTAGTAATGTAGTAATGCGCCAGTACTTAACTGGATTGGATGATAAAGGGGTTTGTTCGTTAAAGTGTGATAGTGCCGATTGGGGCACTATCGCTCTGAAAATCCCATTGATGTCAACTGGAGTTTCCATATGATAGTGTCGATTATCGCAGTTTCATTAACCCCAAAAATCTAACAAAAAGTATTATGTGCCTGTTCCCTGAAAGTATGTCTTTTAAAAAAACCAGAATAAAGTCCACTGCACAAGATACTCAAACATGAAATCTTTGACAGGTAGGGGACCTCTTGTTTTGACATGGATGAAACCAAGAAAGGAGCAGGAACGGGTCCCCCTCCAGCAGCACAGTCTCAGACCGAAACAAACCGCAAGAAGACAAAGCACATTAAAGTAAGTTTTCAAGTATTACCTGTATAGACCGGGAGTCCCAAACAGATGGCATTCATTACACGGACCCCATCTTGCACGTGGAGTGAAGTAAAGGGGATTTCTCATATACCGGAAACGAAAGCAAGTTGTCCTCCAACCAAATCAACGTCGCAGGTACACAGAATGTCTCAAAAACAAGCCTTACGCGTTTCACACATTTAGCGCTTCATCAGGGGCTGGGTTTTAGAGACACCACAGGATGGATATATAGAGATATATATATATATATAAAAATATATATATAAAAAAAAAATATATATATATATATATATATAATATATATATATATATACAGAGAGAGAGAGAGAGAGAGAGAGAGAGAGAGAGAGAGAGAGAGAGAGAGAGAGAGAGAGAGAGAGAGAGATCCCTCAACTAGTTTTGTGTCCAATGCACAACAGACCATCTCCAACACCTACATCACATTTGTAAAGTAGTTTTATTGGTATAAGTCGTGCTCCTTTTGTGTTGGAGTTCTAGATAACTCTTGATTGTACATGACAGGGCAACATCAGACAAGCTCCAACTATGCACTAAACCGGCGTTATCCAATGTTATAGCAATATAACTACTTTATAAATGTGATTTAGGCGTTGGAGACAGTCAATTGTGCATTGGACACAACCGATGCAAACACTTTCCAAATAGAGATGCAGTCATAGGAATAAATGTAATTTAATCAACCACTTTTGATCAAAATATTTTACATAACTTTGCGTTTGATCTAGGTGAACCAACTACATAACAATACTGGTGTGTTGGTCATATTGTAACAGTAAATTATCTGAGTACAACTAGAGAGTAATACATACCAGTCTGTTACGAATACAGTCCAGAGTTTATTTTATTCTATTTTCCTATTTAAATCAATGTATATTAATGCTTATAATGCAGAAGGGTTGCAATCTTAACAGCACTAGTATAAAGTTTCATGGCCAGCTGTTCCAGTTCTGACTCCAGGGTTACATTTCTAATGCGATTGCGTAGTTACCAATAGATGAGCAACACACGTTTGATGGCAATTAGACACGTAGGTCTCACCTGGGTTACGTAAGAACGTTCACGGTGTGTATTTAAGCCAAGTCCCCAGTGTAGGCTGCAGCGTGTGCTAAACACACCACAGCAGGCCCCAGTGGCCGTGCGCGCGCGCGCAAAGCGCGATGGCAAGGATGTGGTCATCCAATGCCGCGATCACGTGGTCAGCGCGCAGTCAATGGAAGGGATGATAAGTCCCGTCATGGCATGGCAACCCCCTCCCCTGCCATCGCTCCCCTACATACCGCACAACGCGGCTTTCAACTGTGCACGCGCAGCCAAAACAGTTTGGCTGCATGAACAGGCGGGAATTTGCTGCATTAGTGCTTCGTCTCATATGACTCCAATTGTGCTGCCAGCACTTTTCAACATGACAGTCCCTATCTATGAGACTGCATCCCCCTATAGCCCCTCTTTGCCAGCTATTATCACTTAAGCATCCACATTGCTTATAGATGTTGACATTTACTTTGACCTGATTGTTCATTAGTTTGACATCCTTTGCCTCAGGGAGTTTAGTCACAGGGTACAGGGAAGTACCAGGGGACTACGGTCTCTCTGGGAACGGGCCTGAAGGGGTTTTATACCCCGAAACGTTCTTTGCCCCCCTTGCTCTGGACTTTTTACCCTTTCCCCCCCTCCCCCCCCTTTCCTTTCCCATCCTTCCCTGTTTCAGTTTACTTAGACGTTATCGGTCATTATTTAGCTTTTGTTGTGCATCTTGTATTTATATTATTAAATTCATTTGGCTGATCCACTTGCTTAAGCTTCATCACTTTGAGTGCTGGGAACATCTATTGTTTATTTATGTTATTTGGGAGGAATTAGGGTCCTCCTTGTTCCCTTGAGCACCACCCTATTAGATTCTCATTTATTTATCACGAGTGCTGTCTAGTACATCTCTCTACTTGAATAAACATATGTAGCAGACGTTATTACCACAGCGATCTTTGGTTACTGCAAGAAACAACATAGCCCATATTGTGTGCGTTAACATGATTTCCAAGATAGAGAAGAGACTTGCAACCGCAGTTTCTGAAAGATCATTGGAGAGGCCTTCATCCATCAGTGGTTTGACAAGGGCAAAAGAGAATGATGCGATATATCAATTTAACATGGGTTGAACTTGATTGACATTTGTCTGTTGCACCTCATCTAATAACACACACACACCAAGAAATTAGTTATTGCCCGTTGCCCCCGGCCTACGCAAACCGTTTTAGACTAAGGGCTGTTATATACAGCATGCGCCCGTGCGTGCCGCATGCTTTTCCTGTCTATAGAGCCGGGAGCTGCAGGGTGTGTGTGTGTGTGTGTGTGTGTGTGTGTGTGTGTGTGTGTGTGTGTGTGTGTGTGTGTGTGTGTGTGTGTGTGTGTGTGTGTGTGTGTGTGTGTGTGTGTGTGTGTGTGTGTGTGTGTGTGTGTGTGTGTGTGTGTGTGTGTGTGAAAGGAAGTCCTAAATAAGATTTTTTTTTTTAAGAAAAATAAAGTTTAATAAATATATATATATTTTTTTTAGTTCTGCACGCATGCACGCACACACACACGCACACACACGCACGCACGAAAAGATGATTTTCCTCAATCTTCGCCACTGTCTGTCAGCTCCCCTCTCTGCCGTGCGCGGCCCTTGTATAGAAAGGCTGACGTCAGCCAACTAAAATTCTGCGCACGGCGTAGTACGCACCCGGCACTATAGAACGTGCCTAAGCTTCTGGGAGCAGGGACCTCATTACCTATTGCGTCCTTATGTTTTAACGTCTATGTGTTATATGTTTTGTCATTACCAGCACAATTTACTGGGCTGCAGAAAATGTCGGAGTCATACAAATAAAAGATAATGGTCACGTTAATGCCTTTAACCTATTATGTTGTGGCAACAATACAGCAACCACGGGGTTAACATTCCTTTTAAAAATACCTATTTTTCTCCATCTCCTGTGAGATTACCTGGGTCAACATGGTCTTTGCATTAATGGGCCAATAAAACAATATGTTTGTGTGTAGGGACTGATGACAGTGTATAGAGATTTGACTTGATCTGGCCATCAACCTCTTCAAAGGGAGCATCATAACAAAATCCTGGGTCCTCTGGCTTGCAGACTAAAGGTGACAGAGACGGCACTCCAATTCCTTATAGTTTTCCAAATGTATTATAATTAAAATCTGGTGCAATTAACAAGCATAAAAAATATATCTTTGTGGCAGACAAAATTAGGCATGTGCAACAATATCAAATGTGAGGGGTGCCTATGTTGCACATGTAAGATATTTGTTTTCCCCTCAAAGATTAAAATGAATGCTGTTAAGACAGATGTTCAGGCATGCATTCAAATCATAGAAGCGGTTAGCATTATTCTAGGGTTTACAGGGAGAGACTTATAGGATATTTTATGCCCTCTGATTTATTTGGTTTAAAATCCCTCTCTTCCAGCCTTAAATGACACGAAAGTTTGAGTGGAAGATAAGACACACCCATAAAAAGTTGGCTTGCACTTGTAACAGAGGCAAAGTTTAGCATAAAAACAATGCAGAATTCAGAGGGGAGTCATATCCGTAACACGAATTCTCATACAGTATTTTTAACTTCAAGGCCTCTTGAAAGGGAACTAATATTGTTCATTGATAACATATAGGTGCTCTGTTTTATTATTTTATAAAACCGTCAGCATATAAATATTGTATGGTTTAACATTTCTTTTCTATAGACAAGCACTGTATCCTTTTCGTATATTAAATCTAAAATGTAATAAGTACCGTCTTTGGGCTCTAATTGTGCCCATTAACGGCATTTTGACACATTTCGCTACATTCTTTTTTTTGTTAATCACATTTCTCTAGTAAACCTGCGACCAGTGACCAATTATTCATGGTGGTGGCAGTGTGATTGAGGTGCTGAGCGACTGTTTTTGGGGAGATATTGCTCATTTTTCGTGCCCTGGGGGAAGGCGAGTCAGCTGGATAGCTGGGTGTTTTAACTCCTTCCATCAACAAATGTCACGTGCACACAGGTGTGGCGTTCGTGACAATAATAATATGATGTTAATCAAATCATAATAGGTAGAAGAACCTTAGTAATGAAGAGGTTAACAAAAAGAGAGAAATAGCAGTGGTGAAAGATTACAGGAATGTGCATTAAAACTGCATCAACAAACATTACTGAAAGATAAAAAAAAAAATAAGTCTTAGAGCAGACAGGTACCAATCAACTAATCAATATGTAGGAACCAACTGCAGCATGTCCTAAGAAGTGCAAAAGAATACTGCTGTTTTATTTACCTTATAAAAGCAATTAAGGAAACGTGACAATGTATAGGAAAATCAGATATCCAGTAAGTGACTAAGATAAAACTTACCAGATGTGTGGGGGCAGCGCCACACATGCGCCAAATAATAAATAAATATACACACACACTTTGGAAAAGGCAGGCACTCTCAGGAACTATAAATAGTGAAAGAATATATATATTTTTTTCATAGATCAACGTTTCGGTCCTATTGTAGGACCTTTCTAAAGATACACATTCAATAGCTTGAGACCTTATAAAGAAAATGAGGAGCTGCAAAACGGCGTGAAAATGTGAGACACTTGGAACATCGACAAACCGGCCCTCCCCGAGTCAGAAAAAAAAACATGCAAAAGACCCAAGCGTGATAAATTCAATGTAATAATAAAGGTTATTATATATTACACTTATTACATATTGCACTTATTACTATTACGTTTGCCGAGTCATTTGTGTACAAAATAAAGAATACACAGAAAGCGCGCTATGATGGTGACAATTAAAATTAATGGAACTGCGCAGGAGGGAAAGTAGAGTCTATGAATTATGATCTGGCAGATTAAATATATAATGATTGTGTGGGATGGGGCAGAATACACACCTACAGCATCCCCCATTGCAGAGAGACAGAAGCCTAAGTGTACCTGAATTATTCACCGGGGAGCGGAGATAGCTGCCGTCTCTGAAATCACTTAATAGTAGTGCGAGCGCAGTGAGATTGTGGTTCAATCTTAATATATAAAATCAAAAGGTTAGTGCTATCTGCGGTGAATCTGATTGGTCCTCAGCCTCTGGCCAATCAGATTGGTGGGTCTGACGTCACCCAACTGCGCGACCCACATACACACCCCCCCACACACACACACAGTCCTCTCCCCCCCATCACAAGTAGAGGTGAGTGTGTGAGTGTGTGTGAGTGTGTGTGCGAGTGTCGCTCTCCCACTTCCCCCCACCCCCCAGAGCACGCTACAGCTCAACATCCCCGAGGAGCAGTAGGGCTGCAGGGAGTTGCGGCCGCGCAATACCTCCTT